>NC_143082.1:3456160-3606428 GCF_052426305.1 Pelodiscus sinensis
GTTAGAGCCCGGGCCCCAGGACACCTGGGTCCATGCCCAGCGCCCTTCCACCAAGCACGTCTTGTCCCCGTCCCAGCCCTATTTCAGTTTATTCAGTGAAACCCCGGCTGACCACAAGCCGCCCCTGATCCCAGACCCCATCCCTCCGCCATGGGACTGGGTCCAACGGTGCCCCCCCGCTGGGGCCCAGAGATAAGGGAACCAGTTATCGAGCCCCCGCACCAGCGCCTGGCAGCGCACAGGGACGGGGCTGATCCAGCCGCTCAGCAGAGCCTGGAGGAGAACGCGCACCAGGCTGGGGCTCCCGTGCAGGGCCCCCCTCCAGGGGCAGCTCACAAGTGAAGCAAGTTGGGCTGCTCTGAGCCCTGCCCCACTGGGCTCAAGAGACACCCAGGTCAGAGGCTCAGCTAAGACCCAGGGACTAGACAGAGCAGAGGTGGGGAGGGAGTCCCAGGCTGGGGGTACCCTGCAGGGATCTAGGGGCACCAGTAGCTGGAAGCTCCTTTAAGGTGAACTCTGGGATTCCCCCTCCTGAGAGGGAGCAACAGAACCCAGGCAGCCTGCCCCCCAGGAGCCCCACACACAGGGGTTTGGCAGGACTTCAGAAATGGGGTCCCCACCCCCCCTTCCAGCAGCCAGGTGCCCCCTGCTTCCCCCCAGGGCCCTGATGAGCTCAGAGCAGGACTCCACTTCCTACAGAGTGGGGGGGTAGGAACAGGTCTCCCCCCAAAGCCCTTCCCTGCCTTGACCAACAGAGGCTCCAAACATCCCTGCCCCCAAGAACACAACCTGTGTTCTGTGCAGCCACTTCTAGCGGGCAGCCCAGCCGCACCTGCCCACCCAGGCCCACACCCCTCCCACCCAAGGGGGGCAAGCCCCACACAGGGGAGAAGACCAGCAGAGCTCAGGAGTGGGGGCAGCTTACAGCCCCCTCCCCCAGCCCCTCTTACCTTGAGAATCTCAGACTGCTTCTCCTGGAAGTGGCAGAAGCCAGCCAGGCTGCTGATGGAGGGCAGGACGGGGTCAGCAAAGGCCATGGCCAGTCAGACCCCAATGGGGGTGGGTGGAAGAATTACAGCCCTAGGGCTGGGGGGGGCTCAGCCTCCGCTCCAGCCCCTCACGTGCGTCTCTCTCCTCCACCCCCCAGCATCTGCCTCCTGGCTTCCACACTACATTTCCCTCTTTCCCTCCTCCCTCTCATTGGCTGGCCAAGGTGATAAGGGGGAGCCTTTGGGCCAACCAGAATGAGGGGTGTGGCCCATCAGGTGGGGGCGGTGCCAGCTGGGGGCTTGGTTAATTTCACTCAAGGTGGGGATGGTCCCAGCCAGGTGGCTCAGAGCTGAGAAATGATCAACCCCCCCCATCCGGGGATCTCAAAGCACCCAGCAGCTGCCCTTCCCCCACTCACACCTCCCGGGCACCATCCCTGATTTATAAAGGGGTAAAGCCGCCATCCCCCATCCCCCCCAGCTCTAGGTATCAATTAGAATCAGCCCCAGGTGCCTCTTGTAGGGCCCATCAGTAGCCAGGGCTGCTATGACTATTGGAGGAGAATGACTCCCACTGGGATGGGGCAGCTAGTGGGTAGAGCGGGGAGGGGCAGGGAACCATACTAGTCCCACCCCCCTTCCTTTGTGCCTCAGTTTTACCTCCTGTGAAATGGGCAGTGCAGACACAGGCCCAGCTACCAGAGTCCCAGCTTACAGGTGTGAGGTGAGGCACAGCCCAAGGGGGGGGGAACAACGGGGGCTAATGGGTGTGTTATAGCAGGTAAAACAAGGCCCAGAACAGACCCTACAGTGAATTAGGACAGAGCTGGGGAGAGAACCCAGGCATCCTGGCTCCCAGTCCCCTTTGCTCCAATCACTAGACCTCACTCCCCTCCCAGAGCCAAGCTGCAACCCAAGAGTCCCTTTCCTCTCTCTACCCCCACCAGGCCTGCCCTCGATTTTTATACCACATCTATTTTCTCTCTTCCGGCCTCAGCCCCTTTTGAATTTCATCAAAGCAAACGAGGAACCAGAAATGCTGAGAATTTCCTGAGAAACAAAACAAGAGTTAGGGAACCCCACCCTCCTGACCCCAACGATGGAAGGGGGAGACAATCTTGTGGTAGGAGAAGGGGGCTGGGAGCCAGGACCCTGGGTTCTATCCCCAGCACTAAAAGTGAGGACTAGTGGTTAGAGCTGCCAGGTTCCGCTCCTCACCGACTCAAGCGGCTGTTTAATCCCTCCCGCTCCCTGGTGGTGCCACGTCCCGTAGCCCCACTGGCCTTGCTGAGACAAACTCTCCTTTCCAGAAGCCCATCCAGCTGCTTTCGGGGAAGCGCAGGGTCATAGATCACCATCCACCTGAGCTTTATCAGGCAGCCCCAGAAGCCGCCTGTCCTGCTCTGATACCCAGCTCCAGATAAAGCCCCGGGAAACGTTCCATCTGAGCCGGGGAAGGCAGGACCTGCTGGGTGAGGGAGTGAAGGGGGCTGCAGGTCGGGATTGAGGGGCACACCAAAGCTGGGGTGGGGACAGGGCTGGAATGGGCTGGGTGGGGGCCTGCTTCATTGCCCCCTTGCAGCCAAATCCTGAGCCCCCAAGCCAGGAGCACGTTGGCCTCTGGGAGTCTGGTGCCGGCTTTGGACCTGCCCAGGGACTGCCAGGTGCTGGGGGAACAACATACAATGGGAATCCCCCCTCCCCTCTGCCCACCCCCAGCCTCACTCTCTTCCCAGAAGCCCTGGTGTCTCTCCCCCTGCCCCACGGGGTCCAGGCCACAGAGCCTGCAGCCTCCCAAGGGAGTGGGGGTTCACAGCCTCAGGCCGACAGCTGGACTGAGGTAGGGAGCAGGTTCCCCTCCCCCCGGCTGCTCTGACCCCTAACAGTTCCCAGCTCTGCACAGCTCTCGGGGCTGCTGGCGGTTAGGGGCTGCGGGGCCCTGATCAGCAGCTCCTGTCGCACCAGGCCATGTGCAAGCCCTGATTAGCACGGATGGAGGAGTGGGGGGGAGGAGGGAGATCAGAGGCTTGGCAGCTGGAACTCTGCACACGGGACAGGCTACCAGGGCCCAGCCTCCCAGGCCCCACCACAAGCTGGGGAAAGGTCGGGGCCCTTATCCCCATGATGCAGAGGCAAAAACCAAACCTGAGATCTCCCAGCAAGTCAGAGCAGGGCCAGGAATAGAACCCTGCTCTGGGCTGGCGGAGGCTGCTGGGGCAAGAGTGAGGGGCACTGGCAGGGGGGGCTGCGGGTCGGGAGCGAGGGGCCACTGGTATGTGCCCCCTGTACATACAGGCCTGCCAGAGGCCAAGTGGGTAGAAAAGGGGAAGCGATTTGTTCCCCAAATCCGGCCAGTTATGGCTCCTGTGGCGTAGGTCCCTGCTGCCACAATAAGCCTCGTGACAGTCCTATCCCCACCCAGGGCATGACCCCGGCCAAGCACAGACCATGTGGCCCTTGGGGCAAGCCCTCCCTGTGAACTTCTGGATGCTCTCAGAGTGAAGGTGGGGCATGGTAGGGAGAACTCCCCTTACACAGCCGCCAGCATATCTCCCTGTGCCCCAGAGGAACCCAGCTTCTCTCTGACCTCACCTCACCATCCCCATCCCTGAAAGGCATTGGTGTCAGCAGTGGGATCCCCGTATTTCCCTAAGCAGTCAAGCTGTCTCTGCTTGTGGGACAACTCTTTGTCTCTCCCCCTCCTGCCCACACACAGGGCCCCCAGAGTTAATGGGGCTGAGAGTTAATGTCACTCTGAATTGCTATGGGGCAGCTCCCCATGCTGGGGGCAATGGGCTTAGGCTCTCTGCTGACTCAGGCAGAGTTTCCTCTCGCGGTGACATTGAGAACTGGGCCCTAGACACAGGTCAAGAGCCCCTGGCATTAAAGTAGCCTTGCCCCTCTGCATTCAAGAACTGAGGCGGCAGCTCTCGCCTGCCCATACCTCTCTGCATCAGAACTCAGGTGGGCCCCCGCCTCCCTGCAGCCGGAAGGGGCGACCCTGCACAAGGGCCTCTGACCAAGCAGGAGAACTGGATTCTTAGAAATTGGGTGCAAAGAAGAGTTAAAGGATCTTTTAAAAAGGGGGTTGCACTGGCACGAGGGCTCCGCCCTAGCCTCACACACCTGTTCTATTCCCTGCTCTGTCTGCAGTGTGCTGCATGAGCCTGAGCAAGTCCCCTCCCCCACAGTGCCTCAGTTTCCCCTCCCACCTTCTGTCTGTTTAGACTTTGAGCTCTTTGGGGCAAGGACTGTCACTCACTCCGTCTGGGCAGCTCCTGGCACAAGGAGGCGCTGATCTCGGTCAGGGACTGGGCAGTGCCCAGCACGATGGGGTCTGCTGCCGGTGTGTCCATTACACAGACCTACTATATATTTGAGAGAGTTTGTCTGTCCGCCTGTGAGTCTGTCTGAATGCCTCCTAAATGGCAAGGGCTGGGACCACCAAATTTGGGATGTGGCTTCCTCTTATAACTCAAAGCAGGGCCCGGGTTTGGTTGTGCCAGGACAATGGGATGTGCCTGGAAGGGGATTGCTTCTCATCAAACCATACCAAAAAGAGATGGCAGGTGAAAGGGGCTAGCAGGGGGCACCCCCTCCTCCCACAGGGCTGCCCCAGCCACAAGCCTCCCACCCCCCAGGAGCCCTTTAGGGAGGGAAGGGGCGGCTGCAGCCCCCCACCCCCATTCGTCCAGGAACATTGCCAGCTGTTCCCCTTGATCAGGGAGCCATGGGGAAAGTGCGCAGTTTGCTGCATCCTGCACCCTGGACCTACCCCACCGGGCTGTGCCTGCAGGAGCTGCAGCAGCCACGGAGAGGCACTTCTCACCTGGCCCCCAGCTGCTGCGGTGAGAGACGGCCGGGGTTGTCCTCACTCCCCGGGGGCAGCCTCCCTACCAAACCCTTCCTCCCCAGCCTCACCCCCCAGCAAGGATTGAAATGAAGCCTGGACATTTTCACTGTATTGTCCAAAAAGCCAAACGGAACGGAGTCAAGGACCTGAGCACGCCAGGTAAGCCTGCTAGTAGTAAATCAATAAGAAGAGGGCTGGGGTGGGGTAGGGCATGACCTGCCCTGCTGGTGACATCACGACACAGGGACCTTTTCACCTCATTGGGCTCCTCGCATCCTCTGTCTCTCCCCACACCTGCCCCCAGCAATTTGAGGAAGTGGGTTCGGTTGCACTTTCCACATTCTAACCTCAAGGGTTTTTCTGAGAAACGCCTCTTCCCCCCACAGTCAGAGGCGGAGACCCAGGGTCACTCCCCCCCCCCCCTTGGGGCTTCCATGGCCAAACGTCTTCCCGGCACTCTCAGGGAAACTGAGGCACGGAGTGGCAACATGACGTGCCCAAGGTCACCAGCGAGTCAGTGGCAGAGGCGAGAACAGATCCCAGGATTCCACAACTCTCCTCTCCCACCCCAGGAGCCTCCCGGGCCCCTTCCTCAAGCTGCATTGTCGGAGCTCTGTGGGATGGGGGGAGCCCAGGGCTGGGGCTGCAGGTCGGGAGTGAGGGGCACCCTAACCCACTCCCCACCCTTTTGTCCTGCTTTGCTCCTACCCAGCACAAGCATCTCAAAGGGGCTGGCGGCCAGGCCGTGGGGGGGCAGCAACCCATGGTCAGTGCTGCCCCCTGCTGGCCAAACCCCGCCCTGCGGGGGGGTAGCGCACGCTGAGAGAGGGGCTGGTTTTGCCCCACGTGGTCGGCCTCCCCCGCGTTTCCCCTTGTGCAACATCCTTCGCACGCCCCCTCTCGGCGGCCAATCAGGGATGGAGGCTTGTCAGTCACGCCCCCACCCCTTGGCTCCCTCCCTCAGCCCCGCTCAGCGCTTCCCCCTGGTTTGTGACCCCAAATCTCTGCTCCGCAGGCAGCAGGCCCTGCGCTCCAGCGGTTGCAAGCGGCTGTTGGCAGCCCGCAGATGTTGCACACACATGCAGCGCGCACCCCTCGGGGCAAGCGGCTGTTGCAAGCGGGCGGGGCGGATGTGGCAGGCATGCGCGAGTCCCCCCCCCCCCGCGTTTGCAGATTCTGCCTGGCCCAGGAGTTGCATGGGCACGGTTGCAGCCAGGCATTTCTCCCCTGCGTGTTTGCAAAGGCTGCGCTGCACGCGCCGTGGAGTTGCACGCAGCTCCCGTGGCAGGCCCGCAGAATTGCAATTTGCTGGACACGCGGATGATTCACCCCCCCCCCCCCCGGGTTGCCTGCAGCCTGCACTGGAGTCCCCTATGAGTCCCCTCTGCTATGCAGCACGGGCAAGCGCGCACGACGCCGTCTGCTGCGCGCAATATTGGCTCGCCCCGCGGTAGCTGTGTGTGGCTCGCCTCCCCTCTCCCTCGAGGGGGAGCCAGAGGGACACCAAGGGGTTAATCTCGCTCTCCTCTTCCGCCACACTCAAGATGTCGCCCCGCCCCGCCCCTTCCTGCTGACGTCACGCCACAGGGCTACTTTGTTGCTCCTTGGACAGTTACAGAACCGCCCCCTGCTCCAGGTGAGTTGAGCTGTGCGGGGGAGGGATCCAGGGACAATCCCCCCTGTCTGAATGCAACTGGCGGGGGCCCCCTGGGGCGCATTGTTAACCCTCTGTTGTGCCTTGGGGTAGGTCTGGTCTCCCCCCCCCCCCCCCCCCCGGTGCTGGGTGCTACCTGGGTCTCCTCCCTTTGCCGGCAGCTGGAGTGGGAGAGGGATCTGGGGAGCTGGCAGCGTAGCCTCAGTGCCAGGCTTGACTGCACAACAGTTTACACCACCGTGCCCCCCACCCCTAACCCCCATTCCCCTTCCAGAGCTGTGGGTAGAACCCAGGAGTCCTGGCTCCCAGCCCTCTGCTCTAACCACTAGGGTTCACTGTGCACTAGTGGTGGGGCTTGGCTCAGAGAACCAGGGGGTTTGGGCAATTCCTACCCCTTAGCACGGCTGTGGGATGTAATTAAATAGCCGCCCTGATCGTGTAGACGGAATCACATGACAACATCCAAGTGACACCTCCGGAGATGGGCTTAAAGGATCTGGTCTAGCTCCCCGGTGTGACTGATTTATCAGTTGCCCTAAGCAGCCTCTCTCCTTTCCCTTCCCAGCTAGTAGCAGACCCAGATGGCTCTGAGACTCACCACGACCCGGCTGCTAAGATGCAGCCGCTGCCGCATGGCGGGGGTAGGTGCCATCCGGCCCCAGGGCACTGCCGCAGCACAGAAGGGTGAGTAGAAGCAGGTGCAGCCTCTCCCAACGCCCCTGAGCAAGGCCCCCTGGAATGAATATTATTTTAAAAAAACAAGGGGGAGGGACTGGAGCCCTGGGGGGAGTACGTGCCCCCTCCACCATGGACCCCCTTCCATGGAGGATCAGAGTCTGTCACAGCCCCACCTCGGCATCCCTAGCAGTAACTCTGCAGGGCCAAGAACCTCCAAGGGGATTCCTCCAGCGTGGCACAGGGCCAGTGATTCTTGGTTTGCACTCTCACGTCCTCAGCAGAGCAGGGATAAAATAACCCACCTGCCTGGCTTCTTGTCTGCTTTTCCAGAAAAGGAAACGAAACCCCAAGAGAAGACCCTGAAAGGTAACCGCCCCGATGAGAAAGGGCTTGTTTCCCCTGGGACAGCTGCAGAAACTGAAGACAACAGGATCGGAGCGTCTTTACAAATCCAGCAGCAGGAAGTGCACTAGCCAGAAGGGAGCGCTGGGGGAGGTTTAAAACGAGGGGTTCCCAGGGCCCGCAGATCAGGGGTTTTGGATTGAACTAGGTGCACATTAACACTTAAATCCCAGTGAGGGCTGGGCAGGAATCCACTTTAATGAATGATTCCATGCACAACGGCCTCTTACTCCTCACCCTGCTATCCCCCCCAGCTCTGACAATGCCCCCCAGACCTGACCTGCTGCTCCAACCCTGGGCTCCCCTCCCCAGTGTGATACCCATCACTCTTGACTTTTGGGAGTAATGTTCCCGTTTGTGACCTGCCTCTGGCTTGAGCAGATGAGGTATCTGGCCAGGCACTTCCCCTCTTCTCCCAGTGGGTGGGGCAGGGGAGGGGTTGACCTGTTAGGTGTGTATCCAGCTCTGGCTGTCTTCCTCCAGCCCCCAGAGCCCAGTTTGACTGGCGTGATCCCCTGCAGCTGGAGAAGCAGCTGACCCAGGAGGAGATCATGATCCAGGATTCCTTCCGCACCTACTGCCAGGAGAAGCTGATGCCACGAATTGTCATGGCCAATCGGAATGAAGGTGCCTGAAAGCCACCGCCGGGAATAGAACCTGGCTGTTCCAAAAGTCTGTGCCTCCACCCCAGGAAGCTGGCTGGGGTTGAGAGGCTGGCTGCAGTGCTAGCAGGGTGATGGCACAGCATCCTGGGCCATCTGATTGCGTCCGCTCTGTGCGCAGACCCACCCGTCCCAGAGATGCCCCTACCAGGTGGCGCTGTGCCATGGCTGCATGCAAACCGGAGGTGCCTGGGGGTGACTTCCAGACCCAGATTCTGCTGTTCTTCTGACTGTTCTTCTTTTAAAGTCAGTGGGTGACTCTGGGGAACCCAGGTCAGAATCTGGCCCGAAGCTGCCCGTAGGTCTGTGGTGCCCCTCAGAGGCCTGAATCCAATGCATTTGGGGGAGGGGATTGCAGGTTTAATGCACTGTAGGGATCGCGTGCTGCTACGGGGAGAGCCAGTTGGGCTGAGTGGCTGGCACTCGCTGGGGAAGGGGGGAGGCCGCTCTGCCCTTTGACTCACAGACACTCTTGTCTCCTTCCAGTCTTTCACCGGGACATCGTGTCGGAGCTGGGGGAGCTGGGAGTCCTGGGATCCACCATCAAAGGTGAGCTGGCCCTGGGAGGGATTCCCCTCCGGCAGTGCTGCTGCCCGGTCTCCCACTGAGAAGGTCACTGGCCAGGGCAAGGTGTGGATCTGATTTTGAGGACCGTGGAGGGAAGGGCTGGCATGTCGGGGGGAGGGATCTCACCGGGTGTGAGGGACAGCAGCAGCCTGCCAGAGGGCACCATGTGCACTTGGGGCTATGTAGTGGCCACACACCCCTTCCCTCTGACTTTCTCCAGCCACGCCCCCTCTGGGCTAGTTTCTGCCCCACTTCTTTGACTTGCCCCTCCAGTCATGCCCCCTCCTGGCTTGGCCTCATCCACCTCTGCCCCATGCCTTGTGGCTGTGGGAGGCACAACATCTCCTGCCCTGTGGGGAGGAATTGCACCAGCCCTGGGGGTCCAGGAAAGGGCCACACAGCCGTGCTGAATCCCCCCCCCCCTCGCGTTCCTAGGGGCTCGTTCTCTAGCCCTGTGGCCTTGTGCCCAGGCGATGCAGCCCGTGGCTCTGTTTGGGAAGGCAGCAGGTGCCCATGAACTACCCCCCCGCGCACACGGTGCCCTTCACTGGCACCTCTCAGCCCTGCAGGGTGGACGCAGGAGCCCCCGCCAGCCCTTGGTGCTCAGGGTGGGGTGTGCTGAGGAAAGCCGCTTCCCAGCTCTCCTGGGGTGGGGAGGGGTTCTGGGGCAGAGTCTGGACCACTGGTGCTGATGATCGTGTTCCATCCACGTTCTGCACCCGCCTCAGGTTATGGCTGTGCCGGCACCACGTATGTGGCCTACGGGCTGCTGGCTCGGGAGATCGAGCGCGTGGACAGCAGCTACCGTTCAGTCCTGAGCGTCCAGTCGTCCCTGGTGATGCACCCCATCAACGCCTACGGCACGGAGCAGCAGAAGCAGAAGTACCTGCCCCGTCTGGGTGAGTGAGTGGCAGAGCTGGGGCTCTCGCTGGCTAGAGCAGAGTGTGCATCCACGCGGGAGGCTGCTGGCCCCAGCGCTGGTAGCCGGCCCCCTGCTGTCTGGCCAGCTCTGCTGGGTCACCTGGACGGAACGGGGTTGGCAGGAGGGGGAAGGGCTGCTGGGAGCGGGACGGGTAGCCCAGGGCTGGGCCCTTGCAGCACAGGGTCCATTGGGATGAGCAGGGCTCGACAAATACACTCGCCTGCTCACCCGTGGTGGACTGGCCTGGTGGGCCGTTGAAACGGGCTGGCCGAAGCCCACACTACGAGCGGCATGACCCCATCCAATCCGCCAGCCGGCGGAGGAGCAGAGCGCTGCCAGGGAGGGGGAACTGCGACAATGCTCCGTGACGTGGCCCCGCCGATTTTAAAGGGCCACAGTAGCTCGGCTCTGGCTGCATGTCTCCAGCAGCTGGCTGCGGCGCGTGGCGGAGCCAGGCCCTGCCCCACTGGCTCCAGTTCTGCCATGGCCCCAACCCCTCGCCAGCAAGAGACCGCTCCCTGCCAACTGCCTGGCTCGCTGCTCCCGCCACCCATTCACCACACCGCCCCTGCAGCCTGGATCCCCTGCTCGCCCTCTGGCTCTGCGCTGCCCTTGCACCCGACACCCCCTGATCCCTGCTCTCCCTCCCCCCAGCTCTGTGTCGCCCATTCCCTGCACTGCCCCTAGACCCTGATCCCTCTGCCCCTCCCATTCCCTGCATCCTATTCCCCATGCCTCCACCACACACACTGCTCCCCTGATCCCTGTGTCCCTCTGCCTCTGTGCCTCCTGTTCCCTGCGCCCCCCCGCCCCTCCCCCCCACTGTTCCCTGCACCCCTCTGGCTCTGTGCTGTCCCTGCACCCTGTTTCCCCTGTGGGTTGGGAGTGAAGGGTGCTTGTCCATAGTGGGGGGCTGGACAGGGCAAGGAAAAGGCTGCTGTGACCCAGCAGTGCATGAAAAGGGGAGTTCACTTGAAGCGCCTTTGCCTTTATGGAAAAAAATGAATGAAAATGCTATTTGCTATTTATAGGGCTAAAATGCTGGGACAAAAATTAAAACAAACCAAAAAAAAAACCATTGCAAAATGCAAATGTGTAAAGGACAACAACAAAAAGGGGGGGGGGAATGTTTTGCATGGCCCTGGGGGAGGGGAAGTGGCTGGGCTGGGCTGTGGGGAGGGGAGGGGGAAAATATGGGGAAGGGGCTTGTGCTGAGGGGAGGAGAAGGGAGGAGGTCAGAAGAAGAAGAAAGGAGAAGGCACCAAGAGACAGGAGTGCAGGAGAGACAAATCCCAAGGGGCCAAGTGCAGACAATGAGGAAAAGGGCAGGAGGGGAGGTGTCAGTGGGAGGGGGGGGACAGGGTGATGCTGGGAGAGGAGAGGGTAAGGGCACTGGGGGCTAGAGGGAGGAGGGGGAGGTGCTGGGAGAAGACTTGAAAGAAGGGGTGGGCATGGAGCAAGGCATGTGAGGGCACAGGGGCATGAGGGGAATGGGGGAAGAGGGTGCTGAGGGGGTGGGTATCAGGGAAAAAGGGGGCAGGGGCAGTGAGGGAAGGGGGAGGCACCAGGAGGGTGCAGGTGTCAGGAGATTCTGGGGGTGAAGCAGAAGGGCAGACACCTGCAGGGGAGGGACCAGCATCAGAGGAGAGAGGCAGGGCAGGTGTGTAGAGGGAGGCGTTAGGAGAGGGGATGAGGAGGGGTAGTTCACTTGATCAGAGTGGGGCTACTGGAGGAGTGGGCACAGCGAGGAGAGAAGGGCTGGCAGAGGGAGGCAAGTCTCAGGAAGGCTGAGGGCAGCGAGAAGGGCAGGAGTCAGGACAGCAGAGGAGGGTGAGGGGTTGGGGGCAGCAGGCACCGGGGAAGCTGATGGAGCAAGGGGAGGAGACCTGGCAGCAGAGGGAAAAGGCAGAAGTTTATAAGATATTTATTAATAACTTGGGTGATATTTATTAAGAACGTATTAGTAATTACTGTTCTTTCTTATTAGGAATTTATGCCATTAAAAAACTTTTTTTTGGAGGGGGGAGGGTGGCGAGTCCCTTTTTTGTCTGGCGAGTAGGGTTTTCCATAACTTGTCGAGCCCTGGGGATGAGGATGCAGGGATGGGAGGTGAGGGAGGGACAGTCAGGCTGTGGGGGGAAGGTGTCCTGGGACAGGGTGGGGATGGGAACTGGTGGGAATGGGGGCTGGGACCTGGGGTGAAGGTCAGGCCAGTGGCTCCTGCCCAAGCCCACTACCCTTCATTGTCCTCAGCCACAGGGGAGCTGCTGGGCTGCTTTGGGCTGACGGAGCCCAACCATGGCAGTGACCCTGGGGGCATGGAGACCAGGGCTCGCTACCACCCAGCCAGCAAGACCTACGTGCTCAACGGCTCCAAGACCTGGTGAGACAGAACCTGGTTCTAGCAACTAGCCCTGCTCGTGGCCCTCGGCAGCCACCCGCACTCCAAGCCCTTGGTTCATCTCCACCACCTGCCCCGAGACCAGATCCACTGTGGGCCCCAGAACCTGGCGAGCCTCCCAACTGCTGCACCCTGATAACCTCGGCCCATGGCTCAGCCAATCCTGGGCCTCTCCAGGGAGGAGGGCTGGGAGCCAGGACGCCTGGGTTTTATCCCTGGCTCTGCTACCGCGTTGCTGGTTGATGCTTCGTGCCCCTCGGTGCCTTGTTCACTCTGTTTGGCTGGTACCATCCTGCCTCCTTGGGGGGGGGGGGGGGGGGGGGGGCTCTGAGATGAGCTGGGTCCCACGTCTCCTCTCAGGATCACCAACTCCCCTCTGGCGGATGTCTGTGTGGTGTGGGCCGTGTGTGAGGACGGGAGGATCCGGGGCTTCCTCCTGGAGAGGGGAATGAAGGGCCTGTCGACACCCAAGATCGAAGGCAAGTTCTCCCTGCGGGCCTCCACCACCGGCATGATCCTGATGGAGGACGTGGAGGTGCCTGAGGAGAACCTGCTGCCACATGTCTCTGGGCTCATGGTAAGTCCAGCCTCCTCTTCCCCCCGCAGCCGATTCTTGGGTCCCCCTTGATCTCGCAGGCTAAGCAGGGATGGCTGGGGTCACCGGCTGGAGCTGGAGGAGAGACTCCAGCTGCTGTCGGGAGCAGGGGCTTGCAGAGGGCACTTTCCCCATTGAGCCACTGCTGACTCCAGTGGAGTGCTAGGGGCACTGTACTGCAGGGGAATGGCTTTTAAAACAAGCCGGGCTAATCCAGGTGTCCTGGCCAGATCTGCCCCCCTTCAGCTTCCCAAAATGAGACCTTCATTCTTCACTTCCTGCCTCGAGCGTGGTTGCTGTGCAGTTGATGAAAGCAGCTGTTGCTGGGCTGGGCCTCAGCAGGGGGTAAGAGAGTGCTGTATAAAACCGCCTCCACCATCCAGGGATCCACGGCTGAACAGCTCAGTCCTTCCCAGTGATGATTGATGCCAGTTGGCTTGCCCCTAGAAATGGGGACCCAAATCCCTCTGGGCAGAGAGAGGCAATGGCGCAGAAGCCAGTAACCCATGGACCTGTTTATACAGGGGGCTGGTGGAAGCGGAGGGCATGTGCTCGTTTGGCAATATTGCCTGGAGGTTAATGATCAAGGCACTGTCTTGTGTCCTGCCAGGGTCCATTTGGCTGTCTAAACAACGCCAGGTATGGCATAGCCTGGGGGGCGCTCGGAGCTGCTGAATTCTGCTTGGAGACAGCCAGGCAGTATGTCTTGGACAGGTAATGACCAGGTGGGGGAGGGGGAGAACTCTGCGCCTGGAGTGGGTGGAAGCCCTATGTAGGATCCCTGTCTGCCTCCTTTTTAAAGGCACTGATCAACTCAGACCTGATGGCACCCAGGGGAGGGTCCTTGGCAGGAGGGGAAACTGAGGGAGAGACATGAAGTGACTCAACCAAGGTTGTGCAGTGGCTCCGTAGCAGAGCCAGCCGGGAAGGGGACCCAGGAGTCCTGACTCCTGGTGCCCCAACATCCCACCCCACTTGCTCTAACTAACCAACTAGACTCCAGTCCCCTCCCAGACTCCTGGCCCCCTTCCCTAGCCCACGGGGGAGAAAGCCAACAGTTAGCTGTGAGAGAACACAGCCGAGTCCAGCAGTGAAGGGCTCCCATGGGGCTTGTTAGCTCTGTCCTGTCCAATCACTACCCGATTACATGGGGCACGTGAAGCTGTTTAGCTCTGTGAAGAACTTTCTGTTGTAGAGTGTCCAATGGAACTCTGCTTCGCTGGTTTCCCCTCCCACTGTGTGAGCCTCTCTCACTCTGTCTAGGCAGCGCCCAGCACAGTGGGGTTAGACCAGGAATAAGAGGGGGGAGGGGAGGTGGACATTAAGACTCAGTGATACCCCAGATTTTGGGGTGCCTTGCACAACTGCATTTTCTGTGTATGGGTAAAGATAGCTCTGGGATTTGGGGTGGGGCTTTTGGATGCTACTTTACTACATCTATTACAATGCCCCATCCCAAGTGAAGGCAGTCACCAGAGGTGGATCTGCCCCAGGAGTTTTAAGTGACTGTTGCTCCTTGGTTTCCTGACTAAGCTGTCCTCCCCTAGGATACAGTTTGGGGTGCCACTGGCTCGGAACCAGCTGGTCCAGAAGAAGCTGGCTGATATGCTCACTGAGATCACCATTGGCTTACAGGCCTGCCTGCAGCTGGGGAGATTAAAGGATGAAGACAAGTATGTACCTGCCTTTCAAAACTAATCAGACTGAAAAGCTAGGGGTTGGTCTAGCCCAAGTCTGGGGTATGGGATCCGGGGCCTTACCCTTCCGGAGTGCCCTGGCTTTGATCCAGCTCAGGTGAGGGGACTGGGGGCGCAGTGTGTTTTCCTTCTAGGGTGCACTGGCTCCGATTTCAGCGCCAAGTTAGGCTGGCTCATGCAGATGGGGATGGGCCACTTGTAGGAGCACTAGTTTGGATCCAGCCTACATGAGTAGATTAGAAATCAGCCATTCCCCTTGACTCAGCTGCTAGGTTTGCCCAGTGCGAAACAAGGGTGCTGGGTCTCTGCTTGGTGCCAACGTGGCACAAACCCTGGGTCCACCAGGGCCTCGTCCTTCCGCCTCAGTCCCAGTGATCACTGCTGTCGCTGCAGGGCCGCCCCCGAGGCGATCTCCATGCTGAAGCGGAACTCCTGCGGCAAAGCGCTGGATATTGCCCGCCAGGCCCGGGACATGCTGGGAGGCAATGGCATCGCCGACGAATACCATGTCATCCGGCACGTCATGAACCTGGAGGCCGTGAACACCTATGAAGGTAAATCTGCCCCCTTCCCCCACACGCTCCCTTGTATCAAATGCCAGGGAGAGTCTTGGGACTTCCCACCTCCTTTGGAGTATGGTTAGAGAGTGGGATGCTAGGGGGGTGCTGTGCTTCAGGGAGCATGGCAGGCCTCAGTGAAGAGCTTCTCCCCTCCAATCCAGTGTCCCTGCGCTGCATGGGGCCTTCACGTCCTGCCCTGCTGTCTCATTTGCCATTGCAGTATGCTGCAATGTTTTCCAGAGCTGGCTGCATTTTGGTGATTTGCTTTGCTCGTCGCTGATATAGCCTCTCGTCACCTTCCGAGGGAAGCAACCCCCAGCCGCTGTCTGAGGGATAATCTTGGCTCATGTTCATCCCTCTGACTTACACCTGATCTATCTGCAGGCACTGGTGTTTGTCGGGGCCAGAGGAGACTTTCATTTACAGATGTAGTTGCACAAGTACAACCCGAGTGAGGCCTTGACACAAGGGGAATAAGGCTGCTTTTTATGGGTATGGACTATTCCATTTCCCATAGGTTAGGAACTACACTGATGAGTTACACCACTACAGCTGTGTCACACGGGGAATGGTGGTTGTACCACTTTAACTTGACTGGCATGGCTGAAATGGTGTATTTTCTCACATAGCCAAGGCCTTGTATTAGTTCCTCTTTCACTAGTTTTCAGTTTACCATTTCTAGTTGCCTGGGTTTCGTGCTACAAAAGCACTGCTGGGGGGGGGGGGAAGGTGTGGGGTCTGTTCCCTGACACAGGGATCCACATTCACTCCTGGCAGTTATGAGGTAAACCAACAAAGGAGCCAAAATCTGACTGTGGCAGCTCTAGAGCTGCCGTTTCCTGGCACTGAACCACAGCCTGTGTATCATGATTTCCCATTATCCTGAAGGTCACGCAGTGAGATCTTTATTCCTGTTTCTCTTTGCCCTGCAGGCACGCATGACATCCATGCGCTCATCCTGGGCAGAGCAATCACTGGACTTCAGTCTTTCACTGTTGGCAAATAAATCCAGCAGGGAGGAGGCACCAATCACCTCCACAACAGCCTTAATTTTACTACATTGGAAGAATGACTGTGTTGTATAATTTTATTCCTCAAGTTGAAGTCACAATCCAGGGGCTGCTGCTGTGACACAGGATCTGAGTGTAGCTCTTCAGGTTGACTCCTGGATTCTTACTTAATGTTCACTACAACTCGCTCCCGAATCAGCTAGCTGGTTTTCAAATTCAAGAATGTGGGAGAAGGTCGTCTTCTGCTCTGCTTGCAGTAATGGATCGAAGAGACAGGCCCAGTAATAGACCATCTGTCTTCACCAGTTGTGCATTTGTATTGTAGGGGGTTAGAAGACAGTGACATGAGTGAAACTTCTGTGCAGTGGACTGTCACGTAACAAAAGTCAGTGGATTTGTGATGCTGGATTGGCTGCTTGGTGCATGGAGCTGTCTTGCTTGCTTTCTCCTTGAGTGTAAATTCTGGAGTTGTGTGGGAAAGGCTGTCTGTCTCAACACAAGGGGAATCCAGTCTCTCTCAGCCGTGGTTCCTCTCTCCTTTCACTGGATGTCCAAGTTTGGCTAACTTGTTTCTCAGAATTATCTGACTTGATGCAATAGAGCATGCTGGGAGAAATCCCTTCTCTTTACAAAGCTGGGTTGTATCTGAAAAACCTGAATCTTCACACACAGTCAGGTCCCGGGCCATGCCAAATGGACATCTGCCCTGTGTAGCTGCTGAGAGAAACATTGTCACCGAGGTGAAGCAATGCTCTCCACTGTGCAGGCTGGGGGTCAGAATGGGGTTAAATTCCTTGCTCTGCCACTGGCCCACGGCAGGCAACTATGTGCCATAGTTTTCCCTGCTGTAAAACCTACAGAAGCCCCACTCTGCATTTCTATTACCAAAATTCCTCTTTCACAGGAGCCCCCAGTTAATCTCATATCCCTTCGGATAATTACATGAATAAATTGTAGAATATACTGTATCTTTTTCTGTTTGGGGTGGCTAGTTTGTACAGCCTGCAGCTCTTTGCTGGATAGAATTAGACTGCTGAACAGTGTAAAGTGGGGCACAGACTGTTAACACTTGGTGGACAGTTCCTCAGGCAGTTGCAAAACAGAAAAAAATGACCCGCAATAGGCTGCGTTCAAATTTCACGCATCCCTTCACTCAACGGTCACTTTCTTGACTTGGGAAGATGGGTGTGACCTCTCTGTAGGTCTTGGAGGTGAGTGGTGAAGTCTGAGCAGTTGCAGGGGGGCTGAGTGCAGACCAAGATGTTTAGTAACTTGCCATAAATGCTCCCACATTCACCAAGACAGAAGGATTTTAAATAGTCTCTCACCTTATGTAGATAAGATGGTGCTTTGGGAGCTTTGGATGGAGTCTTTCTCTAAATGATTTTGGATGCCCAACTTGACTCTCTTTGGGGCAAATTTTTCCAAAGAAACCAGGGCCAGATTTTTCAAGTGTTCAGCCTCCAGCGTGGGAGCCAGATTTTTGAGACAGCTCAACGCCCAATGCCCCGAGTTCTTGTCATGATCTAGGCCAGATGGTGGATGCTGATTTCTCTTGACATTTCTGGCCCTCTCAGCTCTGGCTTTTTTATGAGGTGGCAGGGGTGGAGTACGGTGGTACAAGAACCTGCAAGAATGGCTGGCATAGCCCCACTGATGGGCTGGTGCTTTGAGTTTTCAGTGCACAGTCCATCATTGCTCTAGAACCAGTTTGCGGCGATACCAGAACTGCACTGCGGTCTGTCTGCTAGCTGTGTTCAGCTTGCTGAACAGCTGGAGTCAAACTCAATGCTAGCTGAGGTAAGGGGGTTGAATCTTTGGTCCTTGACAAATAGGTTACAAGAAAAGAAAGGTTCATACAGGCAACTGCCTTGGCCTGTGACAATATGTAGCTCCAGATTTTTTTTTCCCCAAAGTGCTGCTCAAAACCCAACTCTTGACAGTCTGGCTTGGACGGCTTGTGATAGGAAATGGAAATTAGACAGAGTCTGAAATGTGCCAGTATCAAGAGGATGAGACAACTGAGCCATTCTTGCTCAAGAACTTTCAACAGCCCCTCTACTCACTCTGGACTGATCCATCTGAAATAAGCCTTCTTGTCCATCGTACCATTTCAGGTCTCGTGAGTGTGGCAAAAAGGCCCAGCGCATGTAGATGGGCTAAGACAACCAGGGCTGCCCCAACAGTTCTAAAACAGCTGTGTCCAGCACTGGGAAAGGGGACTTGTCTGTAAGAATAACATGCCAGTTTTCTGATAAGCTTGCTGTGATGGATGAAGTGGCTTCTCAGGACAGAAAGTGCTGTACTGCCATCTCTCCCCCTGCTGCCCTGGAGGTCTGATGGGTGGCAAAACAGGTTATTTTTTTCAGCCCTGCATGTGTAAATGGGCTCTGGTCTCTCCTTTTGAGAACTATGACAGGAACAGCAGCTTAGCC
Organism: Pelodiscus sinensis; assembly: GCF_052426305.1. NCBI lineage: Eukaryota > Metazoa > Chordata > Testudines > Trionychidae > Pelodiscus > Pelodiscus sinensis. The sequence goes on from NC_143082.1 coordinate 3,474,586, forward strand.
TCTGTTCTCCTGTAAAGAAACTGAGCAACAGATCTTATTCTCCTCCCTCCCTCCCCCCCCCCCCGCCCACTTTAAATTGCACTGTGGTTTTCATATCAGGACAGGTAGTGGTGAGAAATAATCAACAGGCAAGTCACTGAGGGTGATGTGTTTACAGCTATCAATAAACCAACGTGGACTGGAACATTCATGTGATCTTTGTAAAATGCCTTCTACAATAAAACAGCATAATGAGCGAGTCTTCCCTGACACACTGAAATAAAGACATTTAAAAAGAGAGCTGGGTGCAGAGGTTTGACAACAGTCGCTGGCCACCGTATATTCCTTTTGTATCTTCAATGGACTTTAATTACATCTCACCAGCCCCTACCAAGTAGAAAAGACTTATTCCCACTAGACTGACTCTTACTGGGCATGTTTTTTAATCTGTCTGGCTTTCCAACCCTCTAAGATGCGATCGGAGTTTGAAAGTTCAGAAGGTTTTTAAATTAACTTTAACAATCAAACAGCAACAGGAATAAAGGAAGGGCCCTAATCTGACCTGTAGTCTTGTTTTTCCTTTTGTATCAGGCTAGTAGCTACAGGCAGCTTTCAGAAGTTCGTTTAGGCTTTTGATTCCATCTGGCCCTTCTTGGTTTGTTCTTTCCCATGTTCTCACACCTCTGGTTGCATGCACAAGTCTTTATAAGCTGCCTCCACAGTGTGGCAGACTTGCCTGAGTTCGGCTTGGATCTGGCTGATCCTCTCCATTATCTCCGAGAGCTCTTGGAGCTTATCCTGCATTTGCTTGTTATGGCGATCGTAAATGAGAAACATCATTTCCTCCAGTTTCTCCGCCAAACTTGAAACCTTTTAGAGTGCAAGGAAAGACAGGCCTTAGGAATTATAATGCAGTAGAGACTGATGGCTTGAATATTATGAGTTACATTCTCCCCTACTCCTGGAGTAATGGGATGCAGCTACCACTGATTTTAATGGGTGCTCTGCCATATTGGGATGAGGCTGAGTCTTGTCCTAAGTGTGGCTTTTTCATGAGTTTTACACGGAGGAGACTAAAACAGATCTCTATAACTGTAAGGCTGTGTCTACACTGGCATGAATTTCCGGAAATGCTTAAAACGGAATACTATTCCGTTTTCAGTTTTTCCAGAAAAGGAGCGTCTACACTGGCAGGCTGCTTTTCCGGAAAAGCGTCCATGGCCAATGTAGACGCGCTTTTCCGGAAAAGAGCCCCGATCGTCATTTCTGCGATCGGAGCTTTTTTCCGGAAAAAGACTACTGGGCTGTCTACACTGGCCCTTTTCTGGAACAGTATTCCGGAATAAGGACTTATGCCCGAGCAGGAGCAGGATAGTTTTTCCAGAATAGCGGCTGATTTTGTACAGTTCAACGTCGTTGCTTTTCTGGAAATTCAAGGGCCAGTGTAGACAGCTCGCAGCTTATTCCGGAAAAGCGGCTGATTTTCCGGAATAAGTGGCCCAGTGTAGACACAACCTATATGTTTAATGCAGCTTCTTGCACCAGCTTCTGAAAGCAGCGGGAGCTGGTTGTGTAGGACCCAGGATACTGACTTGAGGGACTGCCAGGCTGAGCCAGTCTGGCAACTTCTATCTAGATGCCAACCCTGCAACTGGATCGATGCAGCACTTCAGTGAAACTCTATGAAGCTCTGCCCACGTGGCTCTGATGGCAGGAGTGGGATCTTCATGGAAATAGCAACATGGTATACAAGAGAATTCTCCCCTCCTAGTGGCTATGTGCCCTAGAGAGCGAGACACTGAACTGCAGTTCAGGACACTGGGGTCCTCTTCCCAACTCTCCCAGGTGGTAGGTGCTTACCATGATTTTCAAAAGCCCCAAGCTACATTTTTTGGACTCCTAAATATCTTTGAAAATCTGAGGCAAGGCCTTAATGACAGCCTCAGCAATGGTAGGGCAGGAGTAACTTCCACAGTGCATGGAATGTGACAGTCCGATGTGCCGAGCTGCTCGAAGAGGCCACATGGACGGTTTTGCAAGTGCCAGTTTGAAGGGGGAGAAATGTTGGTTTGTGCATCTGCCGGAGATGGAAGTGGAAGTCTAATAGCGTGTTGGAATTCAGCAGTCAGGAGGTGGCAAAGATTTCACATGACTTTCCTCTGAACTTAGTTCCATGTTTTGAAGGCACTGGCATGAAATGAAGCTTGAGTTTGTTCTTCCATTTTCATAATAGTCCCTAGCTCTTATCAGTAGATCTAAAAGTATCTCATGAAGGAGGTCAGTACTATTATCTCCATTATCTGGAGGGGAAACTGAGGCAGAAGGAGATGAAATGACTTGCCCAAGGTTACCCAGCAGTCCAGTTACAGAGCCAGGAATAGAACCTTGGTCTCCTAAGACCTAGTGCTGTCCTATAAGCCACACTGCCTCCCTGAATAAATATCTCACTCTAATATAGCACTTGGGAGTCCTGGGTCCTATACCCAGCTCTTCCATTGGCCTACTGGGTGAGCTTGGACAAATTGTGGTGACGGGCCTCAGTTTCCCCAGTTTACAATTATTCTGACCTTTTGCAAGGTGCTTTGAGATCTATGGATGAAAAGAGCTAGATGAGAGGCAGCTGTTCTTTATAGATACTACATGTTAGAATCTGCAGTTGATTTTGTAATGGAAAGCTGCCTGCTGTTGCATTATTTTTCTTTACATTTACGTCAAGTGCTCCAAAGTATCTGATTTAATTGCCTCAGAGACCTGGAGAACATTAAGACTCGTGCTCTGTGACTAATGCAATTAGAATAACATGATTAAAATACATTAAATAAACATTCTGTGAGTGCACAATCTTTAATGATGTGTACGCGGCTGGATGGAGAGATTAGCGAGGCAGCTTGATCGGCTGGGGATGAAACGATGAAATGCTGCATTTCACAGGGATTTGAATGAGTATTTCTGAGGAGTGATCATGGGATTTCCCTTCTGTTGGCAGGTAAAGTGGTTTTACATTCAAAATGCTGACTCTCTACTGATTTGCTCTAACATAGCAGAAGATCAGAGAACATGGGGTTGAAAAGACTGATCAAGGCCCCTCTAGTCCAACTACAGTCTAGCTGCTCCCTACTGCCATGCTATGAAATATTCCTCTGATCAGAAAGGACCCTAGTGCAGCTTTTGCTTGGGAGGGTGTAGCAGGGTGGTCATAGCCCTGGGAAAGGGCTGTAGATAGAGGGCCAATCATGAGAGGCCTTGCAGCAGCCAATCAGAGCCCATGAAAGCTATATAAAAGAGATGGCTAGCCAGCCTGAGTGCATTTTCACTACAGCACTGAAGGGAAAAAGACCTAGCTGCTGGCTAGCCAGGGTACCATGGACAGAGCAGTGTGAGGGCTGCAGAGAGGCAGCAAGGGCAGGCAAAGGCGGCAGGTCCACACCCCCTTGCCCCTGGTGAGTGGCCATGTCAGACTGCAGTTTGCCCCTGAGGTAAAGGACTAGATGATGACCAGCAGTAGGGTCACTGAGGCAAGGTGGGCATGGGAGGTTGGGGGTTCCCTGATGGGGAGGACCCCAGAGTGTGGAGGGACATGGCTGCAGGGCAGTACCTGAAGGGAAAGGTGCTGCAGTCTGGGAGAGACATGGGGCCTAACACAACGTGGCAGAGCCATTCACCCACAAACAGGGAACTGCAGATGAGACACCAGTTGGTAGATGGTGCTGAATGGAGCTAATTCCCAGAGTGACCAGCAGGAGGCACCAGAGAGGCAGCTAGTGAGATTCCAGGATGAGTGTGAGGTGAGGGGGATGTGCTCAGAGACACAGGCCATTCATGCAGATGAACCGGGCCTCAGGTCAATTCCCTGGGATTCAGGGTGGGTCCCGCAGCCTGTTCCATGCCAGGGCAAACTCTGCCTGGAATGACATGGGGTTTATATCACGGAAGGGGGCAATCCGTCCCTACAGGTACAGCATTTTCCTCTGTTTTCCTTTGCTCAGTGCTAAAGTGCCTCCCATTTTACCAAGCTAACTCACTCTTCTTCCTCCCCTGAGCCCTCGTACACCACCATCTCGCTATCCATTTCACCTTCAGCAGGAGGCTCTCCCTGAAATTGCTCATGACAGTGTGGTCTTTCTTCCGGTTCTCATTGATCTTCTCAATCAGCTGCTGTGTTCTTTTCTGCAGATTTTCAATGTTGGAATCCAGGGCTGTGAAATAATTGGCTGACTTGCCATCCAATGCTGCTACAGGCACATCTGCAGTGGGGCAGAGCAAAGATGTGCTGGGAGATTCCTTCCTGCATTTAAATTTAAATCAATGAGCATGGTTTGTATCATATTCCGTTTTAGCCTGACTTACAAGCAAAGACCCAAACTTTGGTGAGTTTGAGAACTCATTGTGAAAGCGTCCACTTTGTTTCCAGGCAAGAATAACTGGCATATCTGAAGCAAAGAGGAAAGTTTATCTGCTCTATGTAAAAGGCAAACTTCTCATCCTTTCCCTTGCTGTCACTAGGGATGTAAAAACCTGTTGAATCAGTTTACTGGTTAAATGTTACAGTTAACTAGTAATCGATTAAGTGAGAGCCCATGAAAGGCTGGGCTAGAGCAGCCCCCCCCTGCCCCCACCCACTGGTGGGGCCAGCAGTCCTGGTGCTGGCTTTTGGCCCTTTGGGGCTGCCAGCTGCTGGCTCTGCAGGGCTGCTGGTTAACCAGTTACCAGTAAGTATCAGCCGGTATGGGTTATGCTTACCATGTAACTGGTTGCCCATTCACATCCCTAGCTGTCACTCTTAAAACCAGACCTAGAAAGTCAGATCCTCCCCTGGTCAATGGTGCCTTTAGGCCAGGAAAAAAGGTTGCAGCAGTACAAAAGTAACATCACAATTCAATAAATGAAGAAAAATTACCAAGACTAGAGCCAAAATTATCCAGCAAAATCAGATGCCAAATAAAACCATTGCCAGCTATTTTGTTAATTTCTCTCATGTGGGAATTTTAGTCCTTTACATTTGTTTATCCAATAATTAAAGCGGCTTATTAATCAGAATCCATTCATCACAAACTTGACAGCTTCAGTGTTGGCTAATTATATTTTATAAGGGAAATACAGAATCCCTGTTGGCTGACTTGTTTGTGAAACTTCTTCTGCAGTGCTAGCAAAACTGACATCTAATTCCATTTGATGGGGGGGGGGGAATGACACACATAATGAGCAGCCTCAGGATCTAAATCAGTAGCCTTGCCTATGGAAAGCAGGGTGCTTAGGATCGGCCTTCTGGGTACGTTATTGCATTAGAACATTACAGCCGGTAGTGCTCAGGATCCCTGCTCAACTCCTGATGCTATTGGCCAGCACTTTACGTCAATGTTTCTTAACCTTGCCGTATGTTGCCGTGTGTTGGCATTTGATCCTGAGGAGGAGTGGAGGAAAGGGGTCTAAATAAACCAAGCCATCTGCCAAGGTGAAGCAGTTCAGTGATGGAATTAAAAGCCAGAGACACCTGCTGTTGATTAGCACTGTCCTCCTGTACAGAAATACAAGTAAACAACCCACATGCCAGGTGGTTTGGTGTGTACACTATGTACACAGGACTGCAAGAAAGGCAGCGTGGCCCCCTGGGAGTGAGGGGCCCTGGATGCTAAATAAATATACTAAGGGCATATCTACACTAGGGAATTGTTGTGAAATAACAAAATTGAAATTGCATGTTCCCCCTACAGGGGAGCCTCAAAATTAGTCCAAGGCAGGCTCCATTATTGTGGATGCTACCATGACTTAGTGTCCCAGGAAGCACTGGGGAGTAATTACTTCGAATTACTCTGGGGAATAGTTATTTTGAAATAGCAGCAATGGAGAATCCACACTACCAGTTTTGAAATAAATAAGTGTTATTCCTTGAGGAAAGCAGGTGTACAGATTTCGAAATAACCAGCTAATTCATAATAGGCTTGGTAGTGTGGATGCTCCACTTATTATTTTGAAATAACTCCCTAGTGTAGACTAGGGCTAAATATGTGAAGTGCTCAAGTACTGAGGACCATTTAAGTCCCAAAGGCTATGTTTTACACTGGCAGGTTCTTGCGCAAGAATGGCTGATTTTCTGCAGAGCGTCCACACTGCCCGCCCGCTCTTGCGCAAGAAGATTTACAGTAAAGCGTAGTAAGAGAGGGCTTCTTGTGCAAGAGCTATGCTCTTTTCTAACAAGCCTAAGCTCTCTTGCGCAAGAGGGCAGTGTGGATGCACGGTAGGGGTTTCTTGCGCAAGAAAGCCCTCTGGCTAAAATGGCAATCAGAGCTTTCTTGCGCAAGAGAGTGTCCACACTGCCATGGATGCTCTTGCACAAAAGCACATGGCCGTGTGGATGTGTTCTTGCGCAGGAACTCTTGTGCAAGATGTTCTTGCGCAAGAACCCGCCAGTGTAGACATAGCCAAAGAGAGGAGTTGAAAGATGAACTGCATAGCATCACTGCTTCTGTCCAAGAGCTTGTCTACATGTAGCTTCTACTTCAGTTTCAAACCAGTACAATCTTCTACTGTGGGTACTGTTCACTAAATTTAGATCTTGCCTTGGACAAATGAAATTAATATAGTTACAAACAACTCTTGATCTGGTCTGAGTGTCTTTTATTTCAGGGTAGCATAAGTCATTGCATCCACACACTAGGGGTAACCCAGGTAATTATACTAGTATCTAAACATACTCTAAGGCCATGTCTACACTAGGAGATTATTTTGAATGTACTAAGTTTGTATTCTGGGAACCTAATTTAACAAATTCAAACTTCCGTGTCCTTACTGCGGGGAATCATCGAATGTAGGCCGAGGCAAGCTTCCTTAATGTAGACGCGCTACCTTGGACTTAGAGCCTCAAGAAGCACTCTGGGGAGCTGCAGGAAGCCTCCGGGGGGGCCTATTAGTTCAAACTAGTGGCACTAGAGCATCCACACTAACATTATTTCAGACTTACAAGTTTGGGAATAGCATTATTCCTCATGAAAAACAGGACTACAGAGTTCAAATTCCATGGTCCCTTATTCTGGAGTAACAGGCTTGGTAGTGTAGACACATTGCTTACATATTTGACCTTGGGGGAGGAAGGTTATTTCGGACTATGGTCCTAGTGTAGATCTGGCCTAGCTGAAATAGTTACATGGTACAAAAACGTGTGTTTAGAGTAGGCTTAGGTACACTGACCAGCACCATCTCTTTACAAGCAGTAGATGTCCTGGAAACCAGCTTACAGGACTTAAAATGAGTAATTCTGCCCCTTCCCAACATAGAGATCATTGGGAGCCATTACATAGGCAGCACTTTGCATCAGTGAACCTCAAAGCACTTTACACAAGAGGCCAGTATCATTACCTTCATTTTACAGATGGGGAAACCAAGGCACAGGCACTTCCTTGCCCAAGTTCACCCAACAAACCAGTGGCAAAGTCAGAAATTGAACCAAGGTCTCTGGGTACCATTCCCATGCTTTATCCATTAGAAACATCGCCTCTAACTTAGGAATGCAATTAAAATTACTGTGCATACCCAATTATATTAATTAGAAAATGGAGTCTGATTACAGGCTGTGAAATTGCTACAATTAACATTATAAACAAGCAATGCATTGCCAACTATATATTTCTTAAAAACACCTTTCTCCTTTGGGAAGTTTCTGTTGATGTTCTCATGGCACAAAGCACTGCATTTTCTCCCCTTTTGCTGTCTTTCAGCCAATGTTAGCCAAAGGTCTGGGCAAAATGCCTCACCTGGACAGGATCTCACTCTGTAATTCACGTCTTTGTATATCAGCAAAGAATGGGCTGTCTGGTTTAGCCTGCTCCTCTTCTGGCTCTGGACTTTCACATTCCTGATTAGACATTATAACCTTTAAAAATGAGAGATGTTTCAGGAGGTGCATGGATCAGGCACTGTACTGGGGGTTATTCTAGCTTTTGGCTCTGGTAACTTGCTATGTGACCTGGGCCAGTCGCTGCCCTTCTGCCTTTTCTATTTAGAGCAGGGAGACTCAACTTTGGAAGCCCCGGGAGCCACAATGATACTCACATCACATGCCAAGGGCCACAACTTAAGTGTGGTTACATGCAAATATACATGCAAATATATGCAAATATTTTCTTTCACACTGACAGGCATGAATACAAAGATTAAGGCAAGACTACACAACACACAGGCCCCATTTAAGTCAGTTCTGCTGATATTAATAAAAATGCAATATTTACCCAATTTCCACTCATATATCAGCACTTTTAATGAGCAATGACAGCCCAGGAATTTAACTACTAAAACACACTTCAACAGAAGACCATTATATTGACTACTTCTTTGTTTTAGCTCCCACCCATGGGCTGCAAACAAATGGGCCATGTGCTGCATGTTGAGTAGCCCTGATTTAGAGCATAAGTTCTCCACTGCAGAACCGTCTCTTACAAACTATTTGTACAACCATTAGCACAATGGGGCCCTGATCTTGTTGCAGCCTCTAGTCACTAAAATAACACATATAATTAATAACAGGATTAAAATCACTGACTTACATGGGCTATTGAGTCAAACTGAGAGTTTTAAACATGTTCAGTAGAGCCTGATGAGAACTTTTGAGGATATTTTTGGGAGGGCTGGAAAAAGATGATTCCTCCTAACTGAAACTTCCCAGGGAAATATGTATTTTTAATTAATTTGTTTTGTTTTGAACGAGTTTTGGACAATATTGAAACATCCTTATTTGACATTTTTGTCATTGAACATTTGGAATGTTCAGTTCAAAACTGATTTTTGTTTAAGAATGTATATTTTATATTTTATAAATGTTTTTAAAAAGGTCAAAACTGAAACACAACACATTGAATTAATCAAAAGGAAATGTTTCCATTTGTTCCAAATGAGTTTTTCAGAGTTTCGGTTTGTGATTTTGGCTCTTCCTCCTTATCTAGGACAGGAAAAAAGTCAAACTCTCAAAATTTGTCATAGAACTAGTGAGGAAGAGATAACAGATTCAATATTAGAGCTAGCCATTTCCTGACTAGCTCGAATATTGAATGTGTTATCTCTTCTGCACTAGTTCTCTACTGATATAAATACATTCGAGTTACTCTCAATTCCCATAGAAATCTGGATAAAATACAATATTTGTATCTATGATTTAATTTTGCCCAAGGTAGTTTGAAATAGTCTGTATTGTATGAGACATTTTATAGGACAAAATTTGCTAAACGCTTATATATATTGCAAGAAAAACTGTTACAACACTGAGGATATATAAATAAATATAAAGCCACGGTAACTCTACAGGAATTTGAAACTACATCTGTCTAGAAATATTTTTATCTTTGTAAGTGTATAAGTCATTTGTATTCACCTGAAATATAAACTGAGATAAGGAAAGTGTTTTTGTTATTGATGTATGTACAGCACTTAACCCTATCTCCAGTCAAGAGGGTTTACCAATTGTTACAATAGAAATAATTATGATTAATAATAAAGCACCTAGAACTACAGGTTTACCTGGATTTAAAAGTGTGATTTTGTGTGACCTTAACCAAGATCTTCAAAACTCTGTAAGAAATTAATTTTTAAAAAGGAGAGATAAATACATTCAATGATTGTTAAATTCATATAATTTACTAACTGGAAAGTTGCAGGAAGCTAGCTGTTGATCAGTCTTTACAATTCTGCACTGCACCCTTACTAGGAAAAATATCGATTTTGGGATTGCACAACATTTGCTGTGTTTTTTTGAAAGTCCCAGCTCTTGGGATCACATAAGCATGTGAGGTTTCATTAAAACCAACAAATGAAAGAAGTCATTCCTAGGCCTTGTGGTTGAGGAAATATGCTTGAAATCATGACCCCTTCAAAATGGCAAATAATCAGAAACCCAGCTTGATTTTTCCATTCATTTAAAGCCAAGCGCATTACTTTTTTAGGGTTTTGGCTTGGATGTTTTTCGTTTGGAAGTGCTGTGACTATAATAGCTGCTTTTTTGAAACGCGACAGATCAAAGATTTTCTCATGGTCGAATACACCCTAAAAGAGTGTATTCCCCCTGAGTCTGAATTGCAATGGTAAGCACGAAATACATTGAAATCGGTCAATTCAATCCAATTAGAGGAGCGGGATAGCTAGATGGGTGCTGTCCGGCCAGCTACAGGAACAGATCTGTGACCCCACCATGTGCACTAGTCCTGCAGTTGGATTGAAGGGCGTAGGATGGGGTTGCTTGTTTTGTCCCCTCCTGTGGGTGGAGGGGCTCCTAGACATATCCAGTGCCCTGTAGCAAGGCAGGGGGTCCCCTGTGGATGGGTGTGAGGCGCCCCTAGGGGAGACCCCATGGGGCCGTGGGGGGACCGTGGGGCAGTCCCATGGATGGAGGAGATCCCAGTATCAGTGCTTACCAGGGCCCCCCATTCAGAACTGGGGGGGCAGGGCGGGGGGGTGCAGGCTGGGGGGGCAGTTCTGTATTGGGGCTCCTAGGGGGCTGTAAGAACTGGGGGAGGGTGGGGCAGAGCGGGGGGGGCGGTTCTGTGTGGGGGGGCCCGCACTGGGGCCCCTAGACTAGATAAAGCCTCGGGGGGATCCTCCCCCCAGCGCTCCTCCCCCCCTCACCGCAACCTTTCCCGCCACTTCCCCGCCCCTCAACGGCCGCGCTGAGGCGAGCGGAGGGCGGAGCCTAGCCCAGAGAATGGCAGCCCTGGCGACCAATCATCGCCCTCTTCTCCCTCGGCTCCTCCAATGAGTGGTCGGGAGGGCCTGAAGACTGGGGAGCGGGGATCAGGGATGGGGTGGGTTCCAGGCTGGGGGAGGGGTCAGAAGTGGGGGGGAGGGTCCAGGCTGAGGGGGCAGGATTGGGGGGGGACCAGAACTGGGGGGGGGGGGCAGGACTGGGGATTCCAGGCTGAGGGAGGGGGCAGAACTGGGGGGGGGGACCAGAACTGGGGGAGAGGGCAGAACTGGGGGTCCAAGTTGGGGAGGGGGTGCAGCTCAGGGGAGGGCAGGGGGTCCAGGCTGAGGGGGCAGAACTGGGGGGACCAGAACTTGGGGGGCAGGACTGGGGATTCCAGGCTGAGGGAGGGGGCAGAACTGGGGGGGTCCAGGTTGGGGAGGGGGTCCAGCTCAAGGGAGGGCAGGGGGTCCAGGCTGGGGGAGGGCAGGGAGACCAGGCTAGAGGAGGGGGCAGGGCAGTGTGGTCCAGGTTGCAGTGAGGGAAGCCCAGGGGGCAGAGTTTCTGGGGTCCAGGCAAGGGGACATATCCAACCCTAACACAGTTTGGCAAAATTAGTGGCTCAAGACACAGCTGGACTAGCTGGGGGTCTGAATGTACTGAACTGCCATGTTGGAGGGGCACTCATCCCCCCCAGATTTAGCAATCGCATTAATAAATAAAGGAAACACTGACTGTGGCACTGTAGTTAGCACTCTCCCCCCCAAAAAACCCCCCACACACATTGTCTACACCCCTGTTATGGGTGAGATTTGAGGGACATCATTAGAGCTGGGGTGCTGGGATAGAAGGAGGCTTTGTGTCGGGACTGTGGGGTATCAGCAGAGCTGTTTGCGGCAGGGAATCCTGGTCAGGGATAACAAAAAACAGGACTGTGTAGCACTTTAAAGACTAACAAGATGGTTTAATAGGTGATGAGCTTTCGTGGGCCAGACCCACTTCCTCAGATCAAATAGTGGAAGAAAATTGTCACAACCATATATACCAAAGGATACAATTTAAAAAAATGAACACATATGAAAAGGACAAATCAAATTTCAGAACAGAAGGGGGATGGAGGGGGGGGGAAGGGGGAGGTAAATGTCTGTGAGCTAATGATATTAGACGTGATAATTGGGGAAGCTATCTTTGTAATGGGTAAGATAATTATCGTCCTTATTCAAATTTGAGTGTAAAGTGTCGAATTTAAGCATGAATGACAGTTCAGAGGATTCTCTTTGAAGTGAAGTCTTAAAAGGTCTTTGAAGCAGGATGTAGGGATCAGGGATAGTAGGTGGTGATGGGCTGAGAGTGAAGGACGTTAGCAAAGCTGTGAGGGAGGGTAGCGCAGGACTGTAATATCACTATAAATATGGATTACCAGGGTGTGAAGAGCTTTGGTTATTTTCCCCCATTTTCTCCATTCAATCCTAGGTGGCCATAGAATAGGCAGAACTAAAGAGATCCTAGATAGCCACAAATTAGGCCAAGCAGGTTTCAAGTGCATTGAGAGAGCTGTTTGGTGAAGTGTGAACATCATCTACCCTCACTGTTAGCCTTTCAGGAGAGGTTCCACCCACAAAAGATGTTGGTTTTAGTGGCTCAGAACACATCCCCTTATCTTGCTGAGTATACACATCCCTGGCGTTATTCCTCCCCATCTGAACGCAACGGGTTCCAAACAGAAAGAAATTAAACTGGCAATTGGCAGCGACACTGAAAACGCAATGATTTCAAAAAAACACTGTAAGACTGAGGTACTCATTCTTTCATGAGAAGAGGGCTTTTTAATACAAATGTGCATGATTGTGCCCAATCAGGGGATACAATTTCCACAGAGATGTATTTGCTGCTGTTTAGAGTCCTGTTTTTCCCCCTACTTCAATCCTGTATATGGGAAGTAGCTGGAAACCATCAGGAGATAGTTAAAGCATCTTGGCTTTGTTTCTAATGCCTATTTGGGGTAAGGAAGTAAAGTTGCATCCCCAACCCTCCCCACCTTCTGGAACTGCTTAATAAAAATCCATGGATTTGTTCTATGTAACATCTCCTATTTATGATGATTCATGTTATTCAACGCTTGCATTCAAAAGCTAGTTCAAATTCTATTCATCCCGCTCGGAGGGAACCCTACATTTATATTTTAATCCTTGGATCTAAAAGTGCCATCCTATTTGATAGCTGTGAAAACAGAGATGCAAGAAATTGAAGTGATGTGCAGCAGAGTCAAAGTTAGAACTTGGGATAGGATTTCCCATTTCCTTGTGAAGATGGGTCCTTTAAGACAATTTGGCTGCCTCCATATTCTGATGCTGTGGAGGGCCTGGTCAATTATGGTGCCTTTGAGGCTGCTCTAGTTTATGTTCTGCTGCCAGGGCCCCGTATGGGCATGCATTCTGGAGCCATTGCCTCCTTTACACACCATTATCAACTGACTCAGAACTGAGCCCACTCAATGGCCATGCTATCTACACACTCCTGCTATCTACACACAAAGGGAGCTCTGAACAAAAGGCTTGTACCTTGTCCGGCCTTCTCTCTTTTAAGGATAGTCTGACCTCAGTTCCACTCAGGAAGTCCCCGTTTCATAGAATCATGGAATCCCAGGGTTGGAAGAGACCTCAGGAGGTCATCGAGTCTAGTCCCCTGCCCAAAGCTGACCAACCCCAACTAAATCATCCCAGCCAGGGCTTTGTCAAGCTGGGATTTAAATACCTCTAGGATGGAGATTCTACCAGCTCCCTAGGCAACCCATTCCCGTGCTTCTCCACTCTCCTAAGGAAAATCCTCCCTCCCTCTTTTCTCCTGTAGACTCAACTAGCTGGAGTTACCCAGTGTTGCTCGGGGCAGGCGGTGGGGTCCTGCCGGGGGTGCCCCGTGTGAGGGGCGGGAGGTGGCGAGCACGGATCTAGGGTGGGCGGGGTGGCCCAGCTCGTGGGCGGGGCTGCAGGGGGTAATGACCCCACCGCCCACCCCGAAACTTTCACCCTGCTACCTGCCACACCATGGGGCCGCGCCGGGGGCTCCCCTCTTCTGCGGGCTCTGGTAAGCAGGTGCCAGGCTCCCCGCCACGCAACCAGGAAGCTGCGCCGGACCCTGGGCCCACCGCTTCCTCCGCGCTGGGCTCGCCCTGCTGTGCCCGCAACCGCCCCCTAGCGGTGGCCACGAGCTCCAGGCCGCCACTTGGCAACCCTCAGCCGCCGCCAAAGGGGAGGGGCCCAGGCAGGGAGGGAGAAGGGGGCTCCCCCACCCCGGATGTGCCTGTGCGGTGGAACGGCCTGGTAGAGGCAAGTGGGGCAGCTGCCGCTCGGAGTGTTGCCACTCCCCTCGCGCCTCCGTCGCCAGCCTTAGTGAGTGACTGTCCCCACTGCTTCTCCCAGGAAGCCCCTTCTCCACACACTGCCAAAAGTACCTTAAAGCCTTCTCCTGGAGGAAAGGTTACCCAATGCAAAGTTGGATTGCGGTAGCTCTTATAGTGCCCAAGTTATTAGCGCACAAACTTACAAACATTCTCCTTTCTATATTAGAGAAGACAAACCCCTCAGCCTCTCCTTGTAAGTCATATGCTGCACCCCCCTAATCATTTTGGTTGCCCTCTGCTGGACCCTCTCCAATGTGTCCACATCCTTTAGACTGATCAAAGATCCAGCATTTAAGAACAAGGGATGCCTCCTGTGTATGTGTCATTGCCTTCAGTTCTGTTTGCCTGATGACTTCACTCCTAATAATCATTTTAAAACGGTCCATTGAAAAGGGCTGAGATTACCAAATGGGTGCTTAGACCCTACTGAAATTCAATAGCAGACTGGTGTCTTGTTACAATAAGGTAACTCAGGCCTGGTCTACACATAAAAAGAGATTGGTCTAGTTACATTGCTCAGGGCTGTGAAAAAAAAATGTGCCCAAGGTGCCATAGTCAGATCAACCAAACCTCCAGTGTAGACACCATGTGGAATTCTTTCCTTGGCCTACTTCCCAGCTCTCAGAATGGTGGACTAATTACATGGACAGAAAAAACTCTGGTGCCACTGTAGTGCTTGTAATGTAGTCAATAATTGCAGAAAATCTCTGCAAAAAAACACCTACGGTCGGTCTCCTGCTTGCCTGGATCCAGCCCCTGAGGCTCAAGGCTCCCCTTTCTTCCCTAGGATTGGAATTTAACTCCTTAATTTTGTCCCCAGAATGTAGGGAAGCCCACAAAATCTATTATCCTGGACCTCCCGAGGGCTCTGGTGTGCGAGGGAACGTGGAGTGTGTTTGTTTGGGGTTTTTTTTTTTTTTTGCTTCTCACTTTTGTGTGGGACCTGATTTATTTTTCTGTGGGTCAGCGGCTCCTGAGCCAAAAAAGGTTTCCCCAGCCCTGCCTTACAGCAAGCAGGTATTCTGGCAGCTTTAAAAGTTGAGTCAACAAGAAAATAAAGCACCAAGAGGACTAATAGCACATATTGTCTTTTAGATCATACAACAGATACTGCCCCCCCCCCCCACCTGGTCTGACAGCTCATCTCACTCCAGGGATCATTGGACAAGAAAGGAACATTTTGTAAACAAATGTTTTCTGGCAAATAGCTAATTTCACAGGTTTGGGATTGAGAAGTTCAGTGTGATCCCTGCTCAGTGAGGACTTGTGAATGGCTCCCAGCTTGGATTTGGGTGACATCACAGGCTGGAGTTATTTTTACACTTGTAATCCATTGGTGCCTGGAATAGCAGCATCTTCCACCTCCTGAAGCAGGGTTTGGTGGTTGGTTGCTTTTCCCCCCTTCCCAAAGAGGATTTAAGATCTGGAAACTCTGCCACTTCAAGAAAGAACGATCCACTTTACCTGCCTGCAGCGGCCAGAAGGAATATGCTGAAGCTGGCATGGGAGGAGAAGCAGTAGGAATGCAGCAAACTGCCCAACAGAGACAAGGGTAGCAAGTAATCTTGGAGCTGAATAGACTTCTTCTGCCCCCTCCTCTCCCAAGGCCAGGTTGTAAGCTGAGGTAGGAAAGGGCCTTGTTTAAAGTAAACTCCCAGTCCCTTTCACCCATGGCTAGCATCTGAGTGAAAGGGGGCTCATACCCCTTTACACAGCACTTGTGTATCTGGATGACAGTGTACACATCAAGCTTGATCTCCCTCCGCCCTCTCTGCTCTCCAGCCCCTCAGCCTGCGTGCCTAGGCATTCCACAGGCTGTCTGCCCGGACCGAAGGAGAACGATTCAGGTTTAGAGGCGCCTCCTTCCAGCTCCTGTCTTGGACACATCGAGTTCAGCAGGTCAAGTGGATCAGGGCCCGGCTAATGCTCCATGTGTGCGGCCCCAGATGGGAGGCTTCTCTTTGGAGCCTGGCCGCTGGATGAGGGAGCAGCAGGGTGATATTTATAGCAGTGGAGGTGCCAGCATCTGATGTCTCAGCTTCTCACCTCGTCACCTAAATCCAATGAGCAGCAAGTTGCCCTTGGCAGTGCGGAGCCAGGTCGCTTTGACAGGAAGGCTGGTTCCCTTGCGATTCAGGCGGCTGGACTCAGATCAGATCCAACCGATCAACTAGTCCATTACCTTCTGGTCACCATGAGATTGTTCCCTCTCCTATATGCCCCAGTCCTTTATCCACAGGGAATTCTGCCCTCATGCTGCAGTGTCCTGCTGGCAAAGGCCTGGCCTGCACTTAAGAGGGAGATCAGCATTGTTGTGGAAGTGGGACACCCTCCTGACATCGCTTTGCCATCGGTGCCACCAGCATAGACAGCTGTGTGGACACAGCTAACACTGGGGAGGTACTTTTCCTGCGCCAACAGAAAAACTTGTGTTGGTCTAGGCTGCGTCTGTATCAGGGCCTGTGCTGGCAGAGCCCCCTAGTGTAGACACACATGAAGAGTAGCCAGGACACAACTCTAAGGAACATAAAGGGGTCTGACATTTATTTTCAGTCAAGGCTGCTGGACAGAGCCAACCCTATGCTCCCTTTGGCTCTTTAGTGTCTGTCTTTCCCCTCCATTTTCCCTGTTTCCTCCCCACCTGCCTTCTTCAGGACAGACACAGGAATCACTGTTGGGTGGAATTTGCTGCACCTTGTTAGCTGTGATGCACCTGAGTGCATCGGCAGTGAACACCCTCCCACGGTCTTCTGGGAGAACTTCATCCCACTGCTGCTCCTGCATCTCCTGCCAGGAGAGCACCACACACCAGGCCACCGTGCTCAGAGCTTCACACCAGCACTCCAGCAGGCGCTGACACTGCCTCGCTAACACCCCGCTGCTCTTCGCACTCCCGGCTCGTCATCTTCCTGAACGTGCGGAGGGAGAAGCCGGAGAGATGGGAGCTAGAAACCTGCCCACACTGGGTTCTGCCCTGGCAACGACGCCCAGATCCAGCTCATTGAAAGGCAAGTCTGGAAATCGCCCCACACACCTGTCATCTCAGAGTGACTGTGTTACTGTTGTGACCCAGGCCCTGCTCAGAGTCCAGGCCCGCAAGGTGCTGGATGCACATGGTCGCAGGAGACACCGACTGGGAGGGGAAACTGAGGCACAGACTTAAGAGCAGACAGCAGGGCTGGGAATAGAACCCAAGAGTCCCTTTGAGTCCTTGTGCAATGTCCTAGCCCAGTGCTTCCCAAACTTTTCAGCATCACGCCCCCCCTTTCTGATTTTTGAAAAACCTTCATGCCCCCCACCCAAAAAACACTTAAGCAAAAAAAAAAAAAAAAAAAAAGGAACTGAGCAGGGCAGCAAAACTTGATGGGGGGGCTGGGTCACCTTGCGCCCCCCAGTTTGGGAACCCATGTCTAGCCAATAAACCTGGCTGCCTCTTTCTAGATCTACTTATCCCCTGTCTCCTTCACTGGAATGGGGGTGGGGTTTGCACCCAACCAGCAGCTCAAGAGCTGTGCTAACTGGCTTTGCAGATGTCAAGTCTGCCATTAAAATAAACAATGAAGGGTCTTAGGGTTGCAAAGAAAACCCCCAGGCCCTGACTCTCACCGCTAACTGACTCAAAGATTGGCTAGATCCTGTACTGCTCTGCAGCCTTGCTGTGCGGTTAAACTGCTGCCATGCTACACCTCAGAAGTGGCTGCATGAGTGATCCCTTCTATGAACGGCTGCCACGTTCCACCCCAGAAGTGGTTGCATTTCAGCGGCGGCCAGTGTACTGTACTTGTGAGTTTGAGCAGCAGTTTCAGAGCACGAAGCACGCTGATCGCTTTTCCCCGGAGGGACAGATCCCATTCCACTAGGCTGTATTTTACATCACACCTTGGGCAAAACACCCTCCCCCCCATTTTCATCACCTCAGCTAACACAGCTGCACCGAGGGCGGAAGGCGCTGGCAGCTGCAGAGCAGTTTGGAACCGGTACCGAGGGAGAAGGCAATGTGGGTTGGAAACTGCCGAGGAAATAGTTCCCCACGCCAAATTCTGTCTGGTGCTCAGACAGCGCAGTTCGCGGGTAAACTGCTGCCGGATGAGGCCCCTGAATGAACGGGGGCGAGTCCCAACTCCGACTCCCAGCCCGCCTGTTCTAACCACTAGACTCTGCTCCCCTCCCAAGCCCCAGAATATAACCCAAGCGTCCTGACTCCCAGCTCTCACCACTTGGCCTCACTCCCTTCCCAAGCCCCAGAATACAACCCCCGAGAGTCCTGATTTCCACCCCGCCTGTTCCAACCACTACTCCACACTCCCCTCCCAGAGCTGGGGAAAGAACCCAGGCGTCCGGCCGGGCTGCCCGGCTCTCCCCTTCGCGATGCCCCTACTCAACAGTCCCAGGGAGCCAATCACCCATAGCTCTGGGGATGACATAACTGAGGGGGCGGGGCCTCTCCAGCTGTCGGGCTCGGAGCGTCCCGCAGGGTCCGACTGTGACTGATCGCGCCAGGCGCTCCCAGCTCCCCGCCTCTCGGACACCGCTCCCGGCTGGGCCTGTCCCTCCACCGCCTGGGGGAAGCCACCACGTGGGACAGATGCACCAGCAAGCAACCGGGCAGACGGAATCCGCGCAGCCCAGGTGAGAAAGGGAAGTGGGGTCTAATGGTTAGCACACTGGGAGCCAGGACTCCTGGGTTTTGTCCCTGGAGGGAAGTGGGGTCTAATGGTTAGCACACTGGGAGCCAGGACTCCTGGGTTTTGTCCCTGGAGGGAAGTGGAGTCTAATGGTTAGCACACTGGGAGCCAGGACTCCTGGATTCTGTCCCTGGAGGGAAGTGGGGTCTAATGGTTAGCACACTGGGAGCCAGGACTCCTGGGTTTTGTCCCTGGGAGGGAAGTGGGGTCTAATGGTTAGCACACTGGGAGCCAGGACTCCTGGGTTTTGTCCCTGGCTCGGAGGGGGGGGGGGGTGAGTCTAGAGCAGTGGGAGCCTGCCTTACTGTGTGCTGGCTGAGCTCTGAGCTTCAGCGAGCTCATGGGAGGCTGGGAGACAGGACTCCTCCATCCTGGCCCTGGAAGTGGGGTTGCAATGGGTGCACAGTTCACAGGGGCTTGAGTTGAGAGCTCGCCTGGTGGCTGTGTTGCCCCCTCCCTTCTGCTGCCCCTGGCATGAGCTCCCTGGCCTCTGCCACAGGGGAGTTACTTTAAGCCCCTAAATCCATGACTCCTTAATAGGTTCTTCTGCGTGGAAGGCTTAAAGCCAGTCTCAGCATTCGGCAAAGCCCTTGGCTCCAGACACAGGTTGTTATGCAAAAGGAATTAGCTGGTCCAGAGGGGAGTCCTCTGGCCCATTGGGCTCACCGTAGGAAGGGGCCAGGAAACGGACTTTTGAACAGACTCTGGGGTCAGGCTGGGGCTGGAGCACTGGGGGGCCACCAAGTCTAGCCTGGGTGACTTTCTAGCTGGGAAGTGGCTGGCTGGAGGCAGGACAGGCTGAGAGGGTCACTGCTTCTGTTTGGCCTTTTCATCTCAAACCTGCTCTGATGCCACAATTTGTTCTCTGGGCTCGCGGGCTTGCCCCAGCCAGGAGGCAGAAGGAAAGGCCGGGATTTGACCAGAAAAGCAGAATAAGGACACTTCTAGTATTGGTATTACGGCAGCAAGACGAGGCCCCAGCCAAAAGGCAGGGGGGCAGGTTGGGAGGGCCCTCATGGTGCCAGGTGAGTCGGTCCCTGCCCTGAAGCCAGCTTGGCCAAAGGCAAGCTTGTTCTCCCTGCTTTGCAGACACATGGCTGTGTGTGCATGTAGGGCTCAGCTTTGAACCTCCTCGGAGCGGGCAGGTGCTGGCAGCCAGGGCCCTGTGCCCCCCAGATCCTTACCACAGCTTTGGGGGGGGGGGTCCCACCGCCCCGAGTCAGCCCTGGGCACATGCCTACCGCTGTGAGGCTGCAACGCTGGCAATAGCTGGTAGCAGGGGTGGGGTATTTGCTGGGAGGCCCGAGCTCCAGGAGTCATGGGGCAAGAATGCTGCTCAAAGGGGGCTGCGAGCTCCCTGCTCTGCAGAGGTGTTGGGTGCTGTGACCCCAAAATGCCCCTTCAGCAGATAAGCAGCCGCCCACTGTGGGACACTCATGTGAGCTCAGGCTTTAGAAGCCAGGCCCACAAGGTAGGGGGACTTTTGAGCCTGGACGTTGGCACCTGTAGGTGCCCCCCAGAGAGGGCAGAGCCTGGCAGAGAGGGGTCCTTCCAAGATAGGAGCCACATGGGGAAAAGGCTTTTTGTGGGGCAGGGCCAGTCTCTCACCAGGAGGCCAAGCTGCACCCTCACATGCCTAGGATGGTGTGGAGGAGTGGGCGATTCAGCTGCTTTTAGCAGAAGTGTCCCCTGGAGAAACACAGGAAGGGTGTTCTGGGACCCACTGGGTGGGGGGTGGAGGCTCCCACCAGCCCAAGCTGGGTGAGACCTGGAGCAATGAAATTACCCCAGCTTGGCAGCAGAGCAGTGAGGTGGGGGCAGGGCCATAGGGAAGCCTGAGACATCATTACCACACCTGTGCGGGGCGGGGGGCCGACTGGTACGGCAGCGTGATTGTCCATTGCTGGGGTTGGGAGTTTGGTGCTTTGACTCCACCTGCTCCTGACTAGAGCAAAGACTGACCAAGCTCCAGCCCCCTCCTCACTCCTCTGCCCCCAGCACAGGCAGGAAGGGCAGGACTAGCAGGTCCAGTGGTTACAGCAAGGCCTCTGGAATTGGGATACGGGGGCTTGACCAGCTTCTCAGAGCATGGGAGGAGCCAGGACTCCTGAGTCTTATTCCCTGGCTGCTTGAATTTCCGCAAAAGCACTGACGATCTCATGTAATACTATGCTGCTCCCGTTCAGACAAAAGTCTTTTTCCAAAAAACTTTTGCGCAAAAGGGCCAGTGTAGACAGCAGAGATTTATTTTCCGCAAAAAAGCCCCGATCGCGAAAATGGTGATCGGGGCTTTTTTGTGGAAAAGCGCGTCTAGATTGGCATGGACGCTTTTCCGCAAAAAGTGCTTTTGTGGAAAAGCGTCCTGCCAATCTAGACGCTCTTTTCTGAAAATGCTTTTAACTGAAAACATTTCCGTTAAAAGCATTTCCGGAAAATCATGCCAGTCTAGACGTAGCCCTAGGGTTCATACCCTGGAAGCTGTATAATGAACCAGTTAGAGGGAAGGTTTATCACAACTCGTGGTTCTTTGGCCAGCTCAGAAGAGAGTAGGATCCAGTGGTTAGAGCAGAGGGAGCCAGGACTCCTAGGTTCTCATCCCAACTCCAGGAAGGGCGTGTGGCTCACTGGTTAGAGGTGGGGTAGATAGACCCCACAAAAGGAAGCATTTCTTCACACCATATACAGTCAACCTGTGGAACTCCTTGCCAGAGGATGCTGTGAAGACCAGTTTTTACCAGAGTTCAAAAAAGGACTGGACAAATTCATGGAGGACAGGTTCATCAATGGCTGCTAGCCAGGAAGATGGGCAGGGAGGGAGTCCCTGGCCTGTATTCGCCAGAAGCTGGGAACAGGTGACAGGGGGTGGGTCACTTGATGATTCCATGTTCTGTTCACTCCTGCTGGGGCACCTGGCACTGGCCAGACAGAACACAGGACACTGGGCTAGGTGAGCTGTTTGTCTGACTCAGTGCAACAGTTCTTATGACTCCCAGCCATCACTGAAACACTAGAACAGCCAGTCTGGGGCAGACCAAAGGTCCATCCAGCCCAGTGTCCTGTCTGCCCACAGTGGCCAATACCAGGTGTCCCAGAGGGAGGGAATCGAACAGGGAATGAGCAAGCGATGTCTCTCCTGCCATCCATCTCCACCCTCCGACACACAGAGGCCAGGGACACCATTCCTTACTCATATTTGCTAATAGTCAGGGCTCGACAAACTATAGAATCTACTCGCCCGTGGTGAGTAGATTTCAGCCGCGGTCCCGTTTACCGGCAGCGTGCGCATGCGCAGCGCGGGGCTGGCGAACGGCTTTCGCCGCTGTTTGTCAAGCCCTGCTAATGGCCATTAATGGACTTAACCTCCATGAATTTATCTAGTTCTCTTTTAAACCATTACAGTCCTAGTCTTCACAACCTCCTCCGGCAAGGAGTTCCACAGATTGACTCTGCGCTGTGTGAAGAACTTCCTTTTATTTGTTTTAAACCTGCTGCTCATTAGTTTCATTTGGTGGCCCCTCGTTCTTATATTATGGGAACAAGTAAAGAACTTTTCCTTATTCACTTTCTCCACCCCGCCCATGATTTTATAGACTCTAACCTATCCCCCCTTAGCCTCCTCTTTTCCAAGCTGAGGAGTCCCAGTCTCTTTAATCTCCCCTCCTATGGGACCTGTTCCAAACCCCTCAGCATTTTAGTTGCCCTTCTCTAATGCCAGTATAATGCTCACTACATGAGTCACACCCCATCCCTTGCCTCAGTTTCCCCATCTGTAATAGGTCTAACTGGACCTTTGTCCCCATGCTGCAGGCCGTCTCCGCCCACCCTGAAGCGCCCACGCCAGGCAGATCCCCTTCGGCCCTGCCCCCCACACCAGGGCATGGAAGCTGTGTCCGCTCTGCAGCTTGTGAACCTGACCAGTCTCAACCGCACGGAGCTGCTGGGGCTCCTGACCCAGCAGTCGTCAGCCAACGAGCAGCCCCTGTACAGCGAGTACAAGCCGCCCGTCCGCGACCTCATCCCCCTGCCCAAGGCCGTGCTCTACCTCCTCATGGCGGCCCTGGTGGTGGTGGGTGTGGCCTACGCCATCGTGGGGCACCTCATCAAGGACCTGGCTCACGACTTTGTAGGTGAGTTGGGGTAGGACTGCTGGGCCCTGCTGCGCGAGGGGTACGAGTGGTTACCCCCCTGCTGCTAGCGCAGGGCCTAGGGCAGCTTCCCAACTTATGCTACGCTGGTGCTGTGGGGTGCCAAACAACCTCCGTGTTCCACCCCAGAGGTGGCTGCATAGCAGCCAGGTGACTCCTGGATGTTATAACCCCCCTTTGCTCTAGCACCTTGCCTCAGGCAGCCCCCAAGCGCTGAGAGGGGCGCAGCATTAGCCCCATTTCACGCAGGGAAACCGAGGCACGGAACAGGTTGGAGACTTGCCCCAAGTCCTACGGCAGCCCAGGGTGGGGCTATTTGAAAAGCTGGGAAATGATTCCAAGTGTGGGGTTTTTCCTGCCCTCCTCCAAGCGCTAAAGGGCCAGGCTGCACCCATGATGCAGTTGCTCTTGTGCCGCTGGCGAGAGCTGTCGGCGCAACCAACCCCCTGGCAGGCAGGCGCTCGTGCAGGGACAGCGGGGACAGCCCTGCCAGCTGAAGTCACCTCGCCCAAGAGCAACCAGCTGCTGCTAAAACTTAAAACCTGGGGGGGTTGTAGGCTTTTGGGTTCCAAGTGCCCCCCCCCCACACACACAGGGGTGGCCCGTCCATATAGGTGAACTAGGCGGTCGCCTAGGGCACCAAGTTAAATGGGGAGCCAAATGGTGGTGCAAGTTCACTGAGGGGTTTGGAGGTGGGGGTGCCGAGTGCAGGGTTCGCCTACGGCACCACTTGCTGGCAGCTAGTCCAGGGCCGCCCGGCCAGGTGGGCTGACTAAGCAGCTGTAGGCCAAGGCGTGGGTGAACCGAGAACAAGACCCGGTGCCCCTGGAGGAAGCCTCATCCTGTCTGGGGGGGAGGAGTCCTTCTCCATGACACAGGAAGCAGGCTCCCCCCTCCCCCAATAGGCCTCAGCTTCCCCCAGCAGCTCAAGGCTGTGACCCAGGGAACCCCCAGCAGACAGAGCCATCCAAGCTGCCCCTCGAGGGGAAAAAGGTAGCAGCTATATGAGGGGACACAGAGAACTCTGTCCCTAGGCCCCTCTAACCACTAGATTCCACTCCCTTCCCAGACTGGTGCAGGGGAGGGTCAGGACTCCTCTCCTCTGTTCCAGTCTTGCCTGACCCTGGGTAAGTAATTTCTGTGCCTCAGTTTCCCCCCAAAGGAAGTTACAGATCCCAGAGTGCTGGGGAGAGGGTCATGACACAGGGACCCCCACATCCAACTGCTGTCCCATCTCCCCCCAGACTGGCTGCTGGGGCCACAGCCCGATGTGCCTGACAAGGAGAATGACTTGGACGCCCCGACCCTGCCTCCCTCAGGATTTCACTCTGCACAACACCCCTCGGGCGAGCCCCACAGCCACAGCGAGGTGCACATCGTACTGCAGGGGGCGCCCCAGCCCACGTAGGGCCGGGCCCCACCCAGCCCTGGGCAGGACCGTCGGCCGGCATCCCCAGGGGATACCAGCGAGGAAACCAGTGGACTGTGCTAGCTTCCAGCCCAACGTGCTGCAGAGCCCCACGGAGGACGGGCAGTGCCCACGGACGGGCATCAACTGGGGCTGCCCTTTGCCCCCCCACCTCACTCCTTCCTGCCACTAACCAGCTGGGCGTCCTGGGGGGGCTGCACTGGGTCACACGCCCCCTGCCAGCCACTCCTCCCCACCCAGCAGCTGTAACGCCGCCCCCCCATCCATCGAACAGCAGGACGAGCCAGGGGAAGGGCAGGGCATGTGCTGCCTATCGGCCTCTCAGGCTGGGGTCCCCACAGGCCCAGATGCCCCACGCAGGGAGAGGGGGGCACTCGGCTCGGTCCATGGCACCCGTGAGGGAGGGGAACGCCCCAGGGCTCGGGCAGCACCCAGGACAGGGATCGGTTTGTAAAATAAAACTGACTGAAGACGGCCGTGGCTCTGCTCATTGGTTCACAGCCCCAGGCCTGCACCCCTCCCTCCGAGCAGGCAGCCCCCGCTCACCCAGCCCTGGGCAGCCCCCCAATCACTGCTACCGCCCCGCTCCCAACCAGCAGCGCCCAGAGCTGCACCCCAGCTCTGCACTGAGGGAACAGGGGCTCAGAGCGGGCCCCGGCTGCATCTAGACTGGCATGACTTTCCGCAAATGCTTTGAACGGAAACATGTTTCTGTTAAAAGCATTTGCGGAAAAGAGGGTCTAGATTGGCACAGACACTTTTGCGGAAAAGCGTCCTTGCCAATCTAGACGCGGTTTTGCGCAAGAAAGCCCCGCTCGCCATTTTCGCCATCGGGGCGTTTGTGCGCAAAACAGTCCTGAGCTGTCTACACTGGCCCTCTTGCGCAAATACATTTACGCAAGATGGCTTTTTCCCCTGAACGGGAGCATCATAGTATCTGCGGAAGAACACTGACTATCCTTACATCAGACCATCTTACGAGCTGATGCAAGATCGTCATTGTTCTTCCACAAAGTCAAGCAGCCAGTGTAGACAGCTGGCAAGATTTTCCACAAAAGCAGCTGCTTTTGTGGAAAAGCTTGCCAGTCTAGACACAGCCCCTGTTCAGGGACTGAGGGCCAGGAACTCCCCACCTCCCCACATGCTGCAGCTGCCCCCCTGTACAAATGGGGCTGAGACGTGCCCAAGGATGCCCCATGACGGGGAGAGAACCCAGCAGGCCTGACACTTAGGCCGCTGAACTGCCTGTACCCAGCTGGGCAAGACACAGGCCTGGCTGCCACCCTCAGCAGGCCCCAAAAGTCCTACCCACCCCCACCAAACACAGGGTGCGTGCTCCATGGGGAGGTGCCCTCACCCCCCTCCCAAACAGAGCACAGGCACCAGCCCAGGCACCAGTCCTTTATTGGGGTAGAACTGGTCCCAGCCCCAAGCTCTTTACTGGCCCCGGTGGGGGCTAAAAGGTCCATGTTCCCCAGGGGAGAGCAGAACAGGCTGGACAGGAGGGGACCAGGGCACCCTGCCAGCCCTCTGCCCCAGCAGGGGGCAGACCCAGTCCCCAAAGAGGGCACAAATGAATCTGGGGCTGGCCCAGAAGGCCCTATGCATCGAGGCAGCAGCGCGGAGAGGGGGCCGGCGGGGCCCTACGCATCGAGGCGGCAGAGGGGGCCATCGTAGACCATCTGCAGGTTCACCTTGTGCCCGACCAGCTCCCGGATGTTGTTGATGCCGTATTTGATCATGGTGGGGCTGGGGCAGAAGGCAGGCATTATGGGTAAGTCAGCAGGAGCCCTTCCCATCTCCCTAAAGGGACTCCCTGTTGGGCGCTTAGGGGACAGGTCAGCCAGATCCCCAGCCCTGCCAGTGCCCCTCATTCCCAGCCCACAGCCCCTGCCAGCCCAGCCCTGTCTCCCTCCCCTGCCTTGCCAGCACCCCTCACTCCCGGCACAGTCAGGGAGGGCAGGGCTAGCAGGTCCAGTGGTTACAGCAAAGCCTCTGGAATCAGGATACAGAGGCTTGGTCAGCTTATCAGAGCAGGGGAGGAGGAGCCAGGACTTATTCCCACCCTGTGCTGGAGCTGGGAGGCAGGGGGAGGGAATGAGCTAGGGAAGGGAGTGTGGGCTAGTGGTTAGACAGGGAGTCTCAGGACTCCTGGGTTCATCGCCCGTAAGCTGTAGAACGAACCCATTAGAGGGAAGGTTTGTCTCAACTCGTGGTTCTTTGGCCAGCTCAGAGGAGAGTAGGGTCCAGTGATTAGAGCAGAGGGAGCCAGGACTCCTAGGTTCCCGTCCCAACTCCAGGAAGGGAGTGTGGCTCACTGGTTAGAGGTGGGGTAGGTAGAGCTCCTGGGTTCTCCTCCACAAAGGATGGAGCTGCACAATGCAGCAGATAAAATGAGCGGCTAGTGGGCAGGATTCCCACTGGGACTCTTCAGCTTGGAGGAGACACCCTGCCGGCCCAGCCCAGCCCTGCCGGTGCCCCTCACCCCTGGCCCACAGCCCCTGCCAACCCAGCCCCGACAGACCTCACGGGCTGTGCTGGGTGCGCCAGGTGGACACAGGAAGAGGCAGTGGGAGCTACCCTCCATCCCCTTCCTACCATGGCGAGCCCTACAGCCCCCCACTTCAGCAGGAGTTGCCAGGGGCCCTGACCAACCCCCTCAAAGTGCCTGGGAACGTGCCTATGCCCATCCCTGCCCCGTGTTTCCTCACCGCTCCAGAGAGAGGCCCCAAGCGATGACCGACACCCCCTCCGGCAGGCCCATGGGCAGCAGCATCTCTGGGCGGAACACTCCCGAGTTCCCCACCTCCACCCACTTCTGGAGCCCTGCAAGAGGAAAGGAGACAATAGCTCGGTTAGCCCCCGGTAGGCCTCAAGCAGGGCGACTGAGCCGGGAGGAGACGCTCCAGGTCTGCTCGGTTAGCCCCAGCTGCACTCTGAGCAGGGCGTGGGAGCCGGGGCAGTGAGAACACCCAGCACCTCCGAGAACCGACTGTTCGGGGATCCCAGGCCCTTCTCCTGGGGCTGAGGCTGTGGAACCAACCCCCACCCCAAGCCCTGACCCCCTTGTCCCTGGGCCGGCTGCAGCAGGTGCCTGGCACGGATGTGCAGGGTGTGTCTGGAGGCCAGGAGCCCTGAAGAACCAGCCTGCTAGGGAGATAGGCGGGGAGCCCCCAGGCCCTGGCTTGAGGTCACTCGCTGCCCAGGCTCAGGGGACACCCTGATTCCCAGGGGTTAGGGGAGAGACTGCAGCCGGCACCATGTCCAATCCTGGCTGGGCCCCCCCCCCCCCAACCTTCAGCCCCCACCCAAGCCCTGAAGCTCTGCTCTCCCCCCCTCAGCCACAGAGCAGCATCCGAAGGGGTTGGTCCGGCTGCAAGAGGCTGGCGCCCCCTCACCTTGGTGGTAGCTGAACACCTCCATGCTGGGCTCCGTGTAGGGGTTGTAGGCCGGTTTGAAACGCAGCTGGGTGATCCCTGCCAACAGATGGGCCTGTGAGACTGTGCTGCCTGCCAGCCACCACCCCTTGCTGCACCCCACATCCTACCTGGCCCCCTAGCACCTCCATCAGGCCCCTCCCTTCCAGGCCCCCTGCTGCACCCCCTCACCCTGCCTGGCCCCCTAGTCCCTCTCTGCCAGGCCCCTTGCTGCACCCCACACCCTGCCTGGCCTCCTAGCCCGACGATACCAGGCCCCATGTCCTCTCTCCTGCACCCCATAACTTCCCAGACCCCCTGCCCTTTCTTGATAGGCCCTTCCTCTGGAGCCTGCTGGTGGCAACAGGTCCCACAGAGCGCCTCCAACCCCTGTGCCAGCTCCCCCCAGGGACCTCCAACCCAGCTGTGCCACACCCGCCGGCAGGCAGCGCTCCCAGCACGTACCCAGCTTGGTGAAGAATTCCCGGAGGGTGCCCATGAGGTCCCCCAGCGTAAGGCCGTAGTCGGCCACCACGCCCTCAATCTGGTGGAACTCGGCCAGGTGGGTGGCATCCAGCGTCTCGTTCCGGAAGACCCGGTCGATGGAGAAATACTTGGCTGGGGTGAACTTCTCCTGGGGGTTCGGGAGGACAGGTGTCAATCCCAGCCCACGACTGGGATCCCAGACACTAGGGGCAGCAGAGCTCCACCCCCTGCTGCTCCAGGGCCCCCAACATCTCCCCCACCCCCGCAACGTCAGGGGGAGGGGGGGTCAGCCACCTGCTGGGCCAGCCGGTAGAGCATGCGAGCGCTGACGGCCGTGGTGTGCGTCCGCAGGATGTTCTTCCGAGCCTCTTCCAGCTTCCAATCATATTTGTACCTGGGGGGGCGGGGGGGGGAGGGGGAGAAGAGATCCAGTCCACACCAGGCATGGGGTGGCCCAGGAGCGCAGCTCCCCCCAGCACCAGGCTGCCAGGGGGCTAAGAGGCAGCGGGGAAAGAAGAGAGCGGAACATCTCCCCCACCCCAACACAGGCAAGATCCCATCGGGACGTTGCTGCTTCCAGGCACCAAAGGGTTAACCGCTGCCCCAGAACAGAGGCGGGTGCCACAGCAGTAGTGGGGGGAGGGGGAGGAAAGCAGCCTAGCGCAGAGAGGCCCCGATTCCCATTCCCTGCCCCCCCAGCCTGGGCTAGATCAGAACCAGCAGCCTCTAGAGGGGAGAGGCCCCCTGCCCCCACCCCAAGATCAGCCTGTTCCTCTGGGCTCCCAGCGCACCGGACAGCTGGGGGCGCTCACCCCTGGGAGCCGTAGCCTCCCTGCGAGTGGATCTTCTTCACTCTCTTCAGGTAGTCCATGGGGAAGTCCGTGGCTTCGGCAGGATCTGGGGGGAGCAAAGGGGCTGCAGTGACTTCCCTGGGTGGTCAGCAGGGAGCCAGAGGGGCTGCACAGGTGGCAAGTGGGGTCAACGTGGGCGGAAGATGCTGCACCCCCACATCCAGCCATGGGGATGGGTGACTGCCCTACCCCCTCACTGCACCTCAGCCCGGCAGCGCCCCCCCCCCCCACGTGGATGTAAGGGCTGGCAGCGACCTTGCGTGCTCTCCCAGGAGTCAGTCCAGGTTTCCCCGGGCAGGCGCTAGGCCAGCTGGCAGCGGGGGCGGACGAGGCACTGACCCTGCAGGAAGAAGGTGTCATGCTGGTCGCGGGCCGGGTGCTGCTGCGGCTGGAAGAGGGCGTCGAAGTTCCAGAAGGAGCTCTCGATGAAGTTATTGGTGGGCATTTCTGTGAAGCTGGGCAAGACACAGGACCAGTCAGCTGGCTGCGGGGAGAGGCGCGCACAGAGCAGGCCTGGCACTGCCACCCCGCAGGGCAGGGCACAAGACCTCGGGACAGCGAGAAGAGATTTCACAAAAGGAGACCAGAGACTCCTAGCCTCACCCCCCCCCTCCCGGATCCAGGGAGAGAACCCCGAGGAGTCCTGACTCCCAGCCCCGCTGAAGGGACCGGTCCCACCGCAGACCCTTGGCTGGCAGAACCCCCTCTCTCTGCCCCTCCAAGAGAAGGGGGCTGGCAGCAGCTGGGCAAACCCTGGCTGGTCCCCACCATCGCAGGCCATGCTCTGTATTCTGCACTGCTGGTCCCAGGCAGATGCCCTGCTGGGCACACGTGGCTACGCACCCCATCTCGAGGAAGATCTGTCTGAACTGGGTGCGGACCTTGAGTAGCGGGTGGAGGTGCCCGCCCTCGGGCATGATGCCCAGCGCCTCAAAGTTATACGCCTTGAACTTCAGGTCACGCCACGAGCCGCTGCGGACAAGAGGGGAGAGGTCACAGGAAGCAAGCCCTGGGGAGCTGACCGAGTGGGTAACGGGCCTCAGACAGCATCTTCCCCGGTGCCACTGAAATGCAGCCAGCTCTGGGGAAGAGGGCAGCTGCCTGTCAGCGGGGACAAGAGGATCTGGGTCACAGGCCCATCAACCCCCCTGCACGGTGGGCACGGCTTGTCTGAAAGACCCACCAGACTAAGCCCTGTGGGCTTTGCACAGGTACCAGCAGGGGGAGGAGGAAGCAACGGGAGCTGCCAGGGGGAGGAGGGAAGCCAAGCGCCCCAGCTGCCACAGAATTGGGTGCCACCCATTTTCCCACCCCCAGCCCCACGTCAGCAAGTTCAGAGCAGTTCCACTTTGCTTCCTTGGCCTAACCCCCCTCGCCCAGGGGGAAACGAGCACTGCTGAGGCACCACCGACCCCGTACCCCATGGCCACCCATCCATCGGGACACCCGCCCCACTGGCCCAGCGGTGCTGGCACTCCAAGCTGCTCAAGCAACAGCAGCGTCCCCTCAGCTCCAGCCCGGCCCCCCCAGAGCGACTCCACTGTCCAGACACCGGCTGCAAGGAAGTCGGGAGTTGTTAGTTCTAACATTGTGGCCATGGCTCGTTAAAGGCCAAGTTTTGGGGAGGTCAGTTCAACTGCCATTAAAAACCTTGTTCAACACCCCGTCCCACCCAACACAAACGCACAGGAAAGTTTTGGAGTGGCGCTGTGACCCTGGGCCTTGGACAGACACCCTCAAGTCTGGCCCCAGGGAAAGCCAGGCCAAGCCGAGTTGCCAGCTAGCACCCAGGGCCATATCACCATTCAAGTGAGGGCAATTAACTCCCTCGCCCCACGGCGAGGTTCTGCAACAAAATTACACTCCTGATGTTCTTGCATCCCCTTCACAGCTTTTGAACTAGCATGCAACCTGCTGCCTCCCTCCCCTCACCATCAGAGGGGCCACACAGCCCTGCTGGGGCAGGCAGGCTGCAGCTGTTTGTAAAGAGACCCCAAAGAACCACGTTCACAGCTGTGCTGTGGCGGCTCCCCGCATTGTTAGCACTGGGCAGAGAGCAAGGCAGCAGGGCGCGCCTCACCTGGCGATCATCTCTGGGGTGAGGTCCGTCTCCTGCTTGGTGACCGTGGTGCTGAAGGCGCTGCCTTTCTGGATCCAGTAGGTCTTGATGACCCTGTCCACAAGAAGGGAAACTGACGGGGGACTCCAGCAGGAAGCCCGTCATGGCTTGGGACTGAGATGAGAGCACAGAAGAGCCAGACAGCCCGTTTGCCTAATGAACCACAGCGAGCCCGTGGGACCCGTGCGGGCTTTATGGCGGCAGTGCGGCTCGTCTAGAGGACACGTGCCAGCTGGGATCAGTCCGTGCTGGTCAGAGCGGGCTGCACTCGCTCATCAGAGACGTGGCTGCTACACTCCCCCTGCCAGCACACAGGGTGTGACGTCCCCGCTGGGCGCACGGCAGTCATGCCGGTGAAGGCAAGGCACTGGCCAAATAGCACAGCCTGAGGGGCTGTCAGGCAGCAAGCTTCCCCAACACCAAAGGTGGCCTGGACAAAGTCTGCACCAGGGACCAGCACGGACACAGCCTGTGGCGAGAAACAGGCCCACCTGCTGCTGCCCTCTAGTGGAGAGAAGGGGCCATGCACCCCCTTGGTAGTCTGCGGCAATAGACAATGGATGGGCCCAGGCCTGCTCCCTGAGCACCGGGGAGCCCCAGCACCTCACATCACTGCTTGGGGGAATCCCTGACTCCTGGCCCCGCTGCTGCAGCAAAGGGATCCAGGCTACAGGGGCTCAACTCACACTTCCATTAGGAGCTTCCTCTTCTTCAGTTCATTCCTGTCCTTCTCTTCCAAGCTCTCGGCCTCCCCCTGCTGCACCAACTGCAGCTTCTCCCGGACCAAATCCTGCACGTTCTCCACCTGGGGGACAGCAGGGCAGCAGTGAGCACCCTGCAGGGGTTGGAGCTGGGTGCAAGGGCACCCCTTGGCCCCAGCAGGACAAGGGAAGTAGGAATGTAATAGCATAGCCAGCTAAATGATCAACAGAGAAGAGGATGCTGGAGCCCCCCCCCCCCCAGCATTGTGCCATTCCTAACAGTGGAATAATCTTGTACATTTCCTCAGTGCCTCTCACCCCAAGGTTCAGCCAGCACCGTGGGATCTGCGAGAGCTGAGGGTTCTCTACTTGGCCCAAGAGGGGAGATTCAAAGGGGGATTTGGTTCCAGCTTGGAAACCTCCCTTCTCATGAAAGCCCTGCCAGGAAACTCACAGCCCGGAAGATGCGCGGCCCCCCGTCTGCATTCTTCTCCAGCCGCACCCACTTGTTGGACATGGCCTTGCTGAACCCCACTTTCCCACTTGGCAGTTTCTGCAATGAGACAAAAGGAACACTTTGGATCCAGGTGAAACTAAAGAGAAACACCCCCTCAGAAGGGGGGTGGGAGAGAGAGACTAGCGGTCTATTTTTCCCTCCATCCCAGGAGCACTTTACAGGCACTTGGTGGCTGTGATGTTTGACCCTCACGGGGAAGGCCAGAGTCACCCCAATTTTACAGTGGGAAAGCCACTGAGAAGGGCGAGGACACATCTAAGAGCAACCCAGGCTCCCAGACCCCAACCCACCCCCTTCCTAGAGCCAGGAGTCCTGACTCCCAGGCTGCAGAATGTAGAGCCACAGCAAAGTTCTGGCAGGAGATGAGGCCCTGGAGATGTGAGGCACAGGGGATGGGAATTCAGCCTCACCATCAGCTCGCTCTGGAGCAGCCCTTCGGCAGGGATGCTGTCAAAGACACGCGCCTCATGGCTTCCCTCCTGGGCAATCTCCTTTCCCTCAGGTGTCAGCTCCCAGCGCTTCGAGGATCTCTGCTCAGCCTGGATGACCTGAGGGAAACACACGGGGGGGGCTGTGCAGCACGGAGTTGGAAAGACTGGATCAGACCCAAGGCCCATCCAAGTCCAGTATCCCTCCTCTGACAGCGCGCAGCACCAAGTGCTTCACAGGAAGGTGAGAGAGCCCCACAGCAGGCAGTGAGAGATAATTTGAACCCATGAGTCTCTCCTGCTTCCTCAGATAGCTGATGCTAAAGTAAGCCACCCAGTCAATCCACCTTCTGCATATTCCCACTATTCCCCTTTGCAGCTTGTTAAGTTGTTGACCACAGCAACATCTTGTAGCAGGGAGTTCCACAGGTTAGTCATATATCAAGCAAAAAGCCTGCAGGACTTGCTGCCACTGGTCACCATTATGACCAATGTAGGAAGTTAGCAAGTGGGTATGTGGATACTGCAACAGACACAGTCAGGCCTGGGCTGCACAGGAACGAGAGAAGTGGCGTGAGCGCCTCAAGGATCAGAGAGACGCTGGGAATCCCTGGAAGTCCTAAGGAATGAGACAGGGAATGAGGATGTTGGGGGAGGGGGGGGCAGGATCAAGGAGGGATTTCGGAGGCAGGGGGGAGGCATTTAGTGAGTGGGGGGGTTGGTGCCCTAAAGGATGCCCCAGTGGTGCCCTCTCCCCCCCATTCACAGCCCCCCCGCCTCCCTTGAGACGTCACTGCCCCCCCCCCGTCTAGCCCCTCCCCCACCTACCTCCCCCAGCGCCTGCAGGCTCTTCACGGCCCCCACCAGCTGCTGGTGCTCCAGGCCCAGCGCCGCGGCCGCCTCCAGGCTGCACAGGCCGCCGCCCCCCGCCCGCTCCAGCCGCTGCAGCAGCAGCTCGGCCGGCGCGGGCCCGTCCGCCGCCATGGTGGGGGACATGCCGGCCGGGCGGCGGGGGGAGGGAAGGGGGCTGACCTCTCGCCCCGGAAGAGGTCGCGAAAACCGCACCCACTTCCGGCGGAGATGGGCATGCGCTGAGGGTCTCGCGGCGGCTGCCGTGTTCAGTGCGCCCCAGCACGTTTCGGGCGCCATGTTGGGTGTGGCCCGCATGGCCTTGTCGGCGCGTGGCTGCGCCATGTTGAGTGTGGCACGGAGGGCGACTCTCGCGCCATCTTGAGGGCGGCTAAACGGGAAGGCGGCAAATCCCCGCCACCACCTTGAGAGGCGCTCGAAGCCAAGGGTCTCGCTGGCTGACACCTGGGGTGTGGCCGCGCCCCGGTGCCCAGTGGGGCCTGGGGCAAGCCGCGGCCGGGTGCATTGAGGGGTGACACGTGACACGGCCCGAGGATGATGTCATGAGGGGCTTGGTTACCATAGCAACAGGCCCATGACCCCAGGTGGGGACAGGAGGACTTGCTTGGTTTCCATGGCGATGGGCCCTTCCCACTGGAGTGCCTGTGACCCGGCATGAGGTGCTTGGTTACCATGCCAACGGGCATATCACACCTTCTTGCCATGGTGATGGACCCAAGTTATGCACCAAGGCACCCGGTTACCACGGAGATGGGCCCATCCCACCCACTTGAATGGCTGTGACCTGGCCTGAGGTGCTTGGTTACCATGACAACCGGTGTATCACACCCTCTCAGGCACTCCAGGGCCATGCAGTGATAACACACTCCATTGCCATGGTGAGAGGCGCAAGTTACCCAGGCACCTGGTTACCATGGTGATGAGCACAGGCTAGTCACCTGTGTTGTCGCCTGAGGCTGTTAACGATTATAGCACAGCTGCTATGGGTCTGGCCAAGACTCCTCCCCTTTCTGCTCTCCAGCCCAGAGGTGGCTGTATTCCAGCGACACTGCATGGGCACCTGGTGTGCAGGCTGCTTCTTCACGTGCCAACGTAGGGGGAGTGCAAATTGTCAACTCTAAGCACTCAAAAATTTGGAGTCATGCCTCAAAATTTGTGAGATTGGCTTCAAAACCATCTTTTCATTTTTTTTTTAAATAACACATTTGGGTTCTTTTCATTTGCCTTCTCATGTCTCAGCCTTTCGGCAGCATGCCAGTCACATTTTCAAGCTTTTCTCCACAACCACCAGGCCAAGAAACTTTCTATTTAAATAAAAGCTGCAGTTCTCTTATAATCCCATGATTCTGGGAGCTGGTGCTTTAAGACAGACCCCAAATGTTATGAGGCTTGTGTGACGGACCCCCCCCCCCCCCATGCTTTATGAAATGGACTCATGGACATGAATATACATAACTCAAAGGTGGTTTGAGCAAATTATTTCATGTAACCCATCTATCTTCATGTCATGATCTGCTGGTTCTGTTTATCTTACTCTGTTGTATGTATCATTTGTATGCGTAAAATTAGACACATGGTGTTACATGCCAACTTCTAGATGAGCTACTGTTAAACAATCTTTTGTCCTTAAGTCTGAGCAGTGGTTGGCAAGGAGTGGCCTCAACTCCTTAACAAAAGGAATGGGAAAGGAGAGGCCTGAGTCTTTTGGCTGGGCAACACCTGAAGAGAGGAGTCAGGGACCTCAGGGTGTGGAAGAGAGCCCTGGTTTGGAGGGACAGCTGGAAAAGAGGCTTTAGGGTGAGTTTAAGTTTGTATTAAGGTTTCAGTGTAGAATTAGCCAAGCGGTTTTGTTTCTTGATTTGTAACCTACTTTGCTCTGCCTGTTTTCACTTATTACTACTTAAACCCTACGGCTTCAACTTAATAAAACCATTTTTATTTTTATCAAACCCAGTGTAAGCGATTGTTACCTGGGGGGGCAACCAGTGTGCGCATTCCCCCTTTCATTGTTAAAGGTGGCTTACCTAATTCTTTGGGGTTTGATTCCATCTGGGGAGTGATATCCCAGGAGGCTGGGCCCTAAACTACACTCTCCTTGGGCCTGAAGAGGTTCAGTGTCTGCACTGCTTCTCAGTGGGGGCAGGGACTTCTGCTCAGGACCTTGGCTGGGGGAGACCAGAGAGCTGGCCCAGCAGGACCGGGCGGTGAGGAGCCCCAGAGAGCAGGAAGGCGAGTGGCAGTGGCCATGTCAGCACCCCATGAGGCACCCCTGAGGGGTCGTCTGTAACTGCACCCTGTCACAGCTTGTGATAAAATCACCTGAACTACCAATCTGGACATGCAGATGCACTTCGGTTCCTCTCTATGGGCAGCTCTAAACAGGCAGTTAGGCCAATGTTGGGTGTGGAATCATCAAGGAAACAAAATCTGTTTGTTAAATACCAGGCAGAAGATGTGAGTGTGGTGCGCACACCCTGCACGCTGGCAGATGGAAACCACAACTGGGCAGCATGCAGCAGCCTGATGAAGCTTCCAAGGAGGTTTAATCCACCAGGTGCTTCCTGGTAAGTAATTCCCCCTTGCTGCTGGCTAAACACAGCTTGTTTGCTTAAGGGCAGAGCTAGTTAATGAGTTACAGATAGAAAGTGAATCCTCTTAACCACAGATCAAGAGCAGCCCAACCATCAGCAGGGCAAGATTCACTGCCCCCAATCAAGGTGCCTCTGCCCTCTCTCAGATGCTGTAGCTGTTTTGGACTCCATGGCCTCTGCCGATCCTGCCATCTGGGAGCCAGTTTGTGCTAATTTGCACCTTTTTGGATGTTGAGGACGTGTCCCGCTAGTAGCTTGCCTGAAACCCAGCAAACTCCTATCACAGGGGGGCAGCCGATAGGAATGGGTTCTGATTGCATTGAGCTGGGGCTCTGAATCCTTGTCTCCTAAGCCAAGGGTTCTCCACCTGGGGATCAGGACAGGCCCCATGGAGGCACTGCAACCCACTTGCTCTTCTCATTATTGCGTAGGAGGGGTATCCATGTATGGTCCCAATATGAGAATGGTTGAGAACACCTGCCCCAACCAGCCAGACCACTGGGGCCCCTCCAGTCATGTCACAGAGCGCTTGATATCTCAACTGAGAAATCTACAGCGTTGCTAGAGTTGAACCTGTAGAGTGTGTTCCCTAACGGGTCCCCACGGGGGCTGACAGTGGCAGACTGTGGAGACAGCCCCTAAATCTTGCAGTGATGGGGGTGGTGGAAGACATGTCCCCAAAAGAAAGGGTGGAAGCCCCATCTCTCAGGACATTAAAGGTAGGAAGAGGCAAGACTAGACCACAAGGGAATGGGAATCTGGGTGCTGGGATCTAAAAGGCTTTTCCATCCCTCCTCAGAGGCATAGCTCATCCCAGCCCAAGACTCTGTCTCCCAAGAGCTCATCACACAGCATCCAAACCCATTTGAGAAGCTGGTGGTTTGTTCTGCCTCCTCCCTAAACGTGTCCCTGTGGATTAGCGAGTTGGGAGCAGGATGCTAAGGGCTCCCTGGCCGGACCCTTAATCACAGAGACCCAGCCCCTGGGGGGCGGGGGGGGCTGAGAAGTCAGGCGTGATTGACAGTTTGGTCTATGATGTTTTGTTCTCCAGGGTCATGGGGCTGGGTTAGGGGTGCATGGAGGTGCTGCAGAGGCACTCAGCTGTACCCCTTCCAGCTGATCCAAGGTTTCAAGGAGAGTCTCAGGAGCAGCCCTCCAAGTTCCAGTGGGAAGCTCTGAATGAATGGAAAAGTCTGTAAATGCCACACCCTCCCGGGCATATTTGAGAAGTGATGCCTGCCCCCTGGTGGTCATCACAGCTGTTGCTGTGTTGTGTTAATAGATGGGCACCCTGGGCAAATTCCATCTCTGGTAATTAGATCCGGTTTGCTGAGGAGTCCCACCCCACACACCTGGGTTATGTCTACACTCACGGCTTCTTGTGCGAGAAATATGCAAATGAGGCTAAGCGTGGAATATCAGCGAGCCTCATTTGCATACCTAATGAGCTGCCATTTTTGCAAAAGAGGTTCTTGCGCCAGAAGGAGCTGTCTACACTGCCAGTCTTGTGCAAGAAAAACCCTCTTGCACAATGCCGTTATTCCTGAAAATAATCGGCGTAGCGGCATTGCGCAAGAGGGTTTTTCTTGCGCAAGAAGGGGCAGTGTAGACAGCTCCTTCTGATGCAAGAACCTCTTTTGCAAAAATGGCGGCTCATTAGGTATGCAAATGAGGCTCGGCGATAATCCACGTTTAGCCTCATTTGCATATTTCTTGCACAAGAAGCCACGTGTGTAGACATAGCCCTGCAGTTTCATTTGGCTCCAGGAGTCGCCTTCCTGGCGTTCCAGACCCCTCAGTAGCTTGGTTTAAAATGTAGGACTGTGAGCTCTGTCCTGGGAGGGGAGGCTAAAGATGAGAGCAGGGGGCTGGGAACCAGAACTCCTGGGTTCTGCTCCCAGGTTTGGGAGGAGAGTGGGGTGAGTAATAGGACTCGGAGATTCCTGGGTTCTGTTCCAAGCCGTGTGGGAGGAAGGCTGGTGCAATGGTTAGGGCCTAGAGTAGGAGGTGGGAGACCTGGGTTCACATCTCTGCTCCTGGGTTGGGCATGGGTCTCTGGCCTGTGTCCCCAAAGGTAACTAGGCTCCTAACTTCCATTGGCAGCCACTTCCCTCCCCTCCACTCGTTCCATTGATCCCAAGGGAAGGTAGGAGCCTCCATGTCTTTGAGGGCTTGGGCCTCAGGTTCCCATCTGTTTAAAGGCAGATCATGAGTTAATTACAGCCTGGGAGGTGGCACTGGGGCAGCTGGTCTTGATTTCACTGTCATTCCCTTAGTGCAGCCCCAGGGAGAGGGTTGGACAGTCACCCCACTGGCAGCCTGCAAAGAGACTGTGAGCCCTAGGGGGCAGAGTGAGACCAGCAGAGAGAGGCTGTTCTGCCCTCCTGGCGCTGTACACAGGTCAGTGGCTGAACCAGCACAGCTCCCGGGGCTGGGAATAGAGCCAAGACTCCTCAGTCCTAGTCATCTGTTTGTCCCCTGGATTCCTTTCAGGCGCAGATCCTGATTCCTAGTCCTGTTCCTTGATCTATTCCCTCCTCAAGCTGGGAATTGAACCCAGGAGACCTGGTTCTTAGCTTCTGCCCTCCACCCTCACTCCCACAGCTGGGAATGAAACCAGCAGGGCCTTCCCCCTGCTCTAACTGCTAGCCCCCACCCCCCTCCCAAAAACTAGAAACCAGGAACCAGGAGTTCATTGCCTGTGAGCTTCTGCTTCGGCCCCAAGTCCCCCCCCCGGATACTGTCTTCTTCTTCTCTCCCACCATTCCTGTCCTGAGCCCAAACTAGGGATGTTAAATCTCGGTTAATTGACTAGTCGGTTAACCTCATGAACTCTTATCGGTTACGTGACTATTCTGTAGTCCCTGGGAGTGGGGCTGGCAGCAAGTGCAATCTGGCCCCACTCCCAAAGAGGCCTTGCCACTCTGTGCTAGGGTGCCAGGCGGGAGCAGGTCCCCGAGGGGAGCCAGTTTAAAACCCACTTCCCTTCGCGGACCGGCTTCCTGTCACCCCACACTGTTGCCTCTGATACAGAGGCAGCAGCACGGGGTGACAGTTAAGGATGTTAACTAACGAGTAATTTACTAGTCGAGTAGTCAATGGAATTTCCATCGACTAGTCGATCGGCACTTCTGCATTTCTCCTTTGAAGTGTCATTTCAAAGGAGGAATGTGGAACTCCGCGTACAGCCCAGGGCCAGCGGGAAGTCCTGCTGACTCCGGGCTCCACGCAGGCGCTTACCCTTTGAAATGCACAAGAGCTCCCAGGGGTCTTGTGCATTTCGAAGGGTAAGCACCCGCGTGGAGCCCGGGGTCAGCAAGACTTCCCGCTGGCCCCGGGCTGTACGTGGCGTGCCAGCTTTGAAATGTACAAGAGTCCCCAGCGATGGCTCTTGTGCATTTCAAAGCAGAAGCACCTCATGAAGCCTGGGATCAGCGGCGGACTCAGGCTATGTCTATACTGCACTGTTTTGCGCAAAAAAATGCAAATGAGGTGAAGTGTGGCATATTGCCGCACCTCATTTGCATAATTAATGAGCGGCCGCTTTTTGCGCAAGGGGCTTTTGTGCAAAAAGGAGCCTTCTACACAGCTCCTTTTTGTGCAAAAACCCCTTCTTGTGAGCCGTTCTTCCTGGAAAAAAAGCGGAAGAATGGCTCTTGCACAAGAGTGGGTTTTTGCACAGAAAGGAGCAGTGTAGATGGCTCCTTTCTGTATAAAAGCCTCTTGTGCAAAAAGTGTCCGTTCATTAATTATGCAAACGAAGCACAGCAATATTCCACACTTTGCCTTATTTGCATATTTTCTTGCATAAAACAGCGCAATATAGATGGAGCCTCAGAGTTCCCCTCTGACCCCGGGGTCCATGCTGCACTGCCGCTTTGAAATGCCACGCGGACCCCGGGCTCCATGTGGCATTCTCCGGAACCCAGGATCAGCTGAGGACTCCCCAGCTGACCCCAGGCTCTGCGCGCTTTGAAATGCCACGCTGGAGCCCAGGGTCAGTCCCCAGCTGATCCTGGGCTCCGCTTGGCATTTCAAAGTGGCAGCGCTGCACCTAGCCCAGGATCAGCTGAGGACTCCCTACCTGACTCTGGGGTCAGCAGAAATGCCGCAGGGAGCCCGGGTTCAGCTAGGGAGTCCCCAACTGACCCCGGGCTCCACTCGGTGCTGCTGCTTTGAAATGCCGCGGCAGCGTTTCAAAGGGGCAGCGCTGCACAGAGCACAGACTCCGTGCAGCGCTGCCATTTTGAAGTACCCTCTCTTCCTCCCTTTGCCGTCTCTATCTGATAGAGGTAGCAAGTGTGTGTGAGGGGGGAGAATCAACTAGTCGACTCGACTATCCGATAAGCATTTGCTTTTCAGATAGTCGACTAGTCCTTAACATCCTTAGTGGGTGGTAGGTGTATGTGTGTGTGGTCGTGGTTGTGGTCTATCTATAGCATTGACCTATAAGCTTTTGCTTATCAGTTAATTGATTATACCATTACATCCCTAGTCCAAACCAAGTGTGGGCTGAGCTGAGTTGCCACCTGAACACCTTCCTCAGCCTGCAGAACAGGGTGTTCAGTGCATGTGCTTCTGTCCCCATCTCTCTCTTTCCGCCTCCACCAGGATATTGGCTTGCGCAGTCTGCCTCTCACATGTGCCAACAGCCTGCAGGCTCAGAAGAGGGAGGTTTGGGTAGTTGCTCTCTAAGGGCTATAACTCTCTAGCATAGTGAAAGCAAAAACTAAAAGACACACCCCCTTTAAATCCAGCCTAAGGTCCAGGTAATGGGAGCAGGGGTTGGGGGACTGGGAGGCAGGACTCCTGGGTTCTTGTGTCATCTCTGGGAGGGGAGGGGGGTGTCCCATAAGGCACCTGTACTCTGATATAAGTGCAGTCACATTAGAGGCTGGACAGGTATAACTGGCTCTCAAAATTCACAGCCCCAGCAGTAATTCTGCTGTACCGAACCTGCACGTAGAGCACATCCTGAGGCATCTTGGTCAGAACTGTGAAGTCCCAGTTGGTGAGACTGTGTCCGGAATGCTGGGAGGACCAAAGGCCAGAGCCCACCTTTTAAAACAGCTGTTGATAAATCAGAACACCCTGGAGGAGATCCACAAAAACAACCCCCAGAGAGGCTGAATGAAAGAGCGTCAGCTGTTGAGCTTAGCAGAACGCAAGCGAGGTGATGAGGCTGCAGTGTTTCAGCCCCGTCACTGGGAGAAACTACTGGGTGCAGGATGGCCCTTTATTCTCACAGAGAAAAGCAGAACAAGCAGCAAAGGCTGGAAGCTGAAGCCAGTTTAGAAACAAGGCAACAATTTTTAAATCAGGCTGATTGACCAGGAGACTAGCACTAAGGGGCAGCGATGGCTTCCCATTCGCACAGGGGGCTTTTCTGGAAGAGGCTTTGGCCAAACACAAGTTACTGGATTAATCGCAGGGTAACTGGGTGACGTGTACTGGCCTACAAGACGCAGGAAATTAGACTAGATGTCCTAGTCTGGTTCTTTTGCCCTTAGTCTCTATGGATCAATTTATGATCGCTGCATGGGCAGAGTTAAGGTTGCTTGGGTGTCTGAATTGTGGGTTTCCAGCTGTAAAGTGCTTGGCTGTCTCACTGTAACTGGGACAGTCCTGATGTTAAAACAGGACAGGGACGTTCTACCCTTCAGTTACTGACATGGTCTCCTAATCTTAATTCCATTTTAATTTAGGTTTCCCACATAGGGACCACGTTCCCTGCCATCACACCAGAGTGGAATACACCTCTCGCTCAGCGCCCTGTAGTGGTCCAGTGAAGAAAAATCTCCCAAGCACTCAGGTACCTGAGATGGGACCAGTATGAATACCAAGCGAGAAACCTGTGCCTGCCAGGGGCAGAATCCACCAGCAACAGGAGGATCTGAGTCCCTCCTGGCCTACAAAGACTTTCCTGTCCCTCTGCAGGTTAGTGATAGTCTCATGCCAAGCCTGAGCCCTGTGAGCATTTGCCTGGAGTGCCTCGCTGCTGTTCCACTGTGCACTCACAGAATTCACAGTTCCGCTAGCCCCGAAGGAACCAGCCCCCTTCAATTCACTGTTCTGCCTAAGGCCTTGACTATACTGGCCATTTTGTTTCCAAAAACTCCCTTTTGGTGACTCAGCAGTGAGAGTGTCAACAGTGCAATGCGACCGTAGTTAGGAAAAACACCCAGTTTTGGTGCCAAAACACTTCCACCGCTGCAAGAGACTTTTATCTTTTTCCCTCCCTTAATTATCAACAGAGCCGGGCTTTTGTCTACACTGGGAAGGTTTGGCGACAAAAGTGCTGTCAACAGGCAAAAGCTGCCGAAAGTGAAAACTAGTCATGCCATTTTTTCTGCCTCCCGTTGTCACCATTTCATGGACACATGGCTAGCACTCTGATGACAGACAGATTGTATTCCCAAAAAGCAGTTTTTGGTGACAAAACATGTCAGCATTGACAAGCCCCCATGTGGACCCTGCTGTTTGTTTTGTGGAGAGGACTGGCTTCTGCCAGTATCCAACACCACTTGCCCTGGTGGCTCTGCTCAGTGTTTTGTGATCTCTGCTGCCCTGCAGGCTTGCACCCCCCCCCCTCCCCTTTCAAAGCTCTGGGAAGTATCTGGCAGTTGAGCGAGCTGCTCTGTTTGGGGAAACAAATAAGGAAGAAATCATTGGAAGGCTCCTGTTCTGACCTGCTAGGAACACAGTGGCAGGCAGGCTGCTGCTGCAGGGGGAGGGCTGGAGAGGCCGCTGTGCTGCTTTGCCGTTCCTCAGCACTGAGAGCTCATAGATCTACAAGGGAATCCCAAGAAGCGCGGGAATCAGCTTTGCTTTCCCACAACTCCGCCTGGTGGGATGCTCCCCCACAATGCTTTGCTCTGTCTGTTAGCAAGGTGCTAGCCAAGTGGCCATGAAATGATGACAATGGGAGGCAGAAAAACTGGTTTTATCGGTTTTCACTTTCGTTGACTTTTCCACGTCGGCAGCACTTTTGTCGCCAAAATTTCCCAGTGTAGACAGAGCCTAACGTAGCACAATGTGAGTATGGCGAAAACACGGTTCCGTTTATCGAATGGAGGAACAAGTGAAAACAAATGGTGATCTCTAAAATCCAATCGCAGCATGCATCCTAGAGCCTGCACTTAACTAATGAGGTATTTTCCAGTCTCCTAGCACTGAGCTCACCCCAGAGCCTTTCTTCCAGTGCTTTACAGGCCCTCCAGTGCCTATGACCCTCCATTGAGAAGACACGCTGCCAGCAGCCTAGCTCCTCGGTGAAGGATAAGATCTTGTCCCCTCTTCTCTTCTGTTATGTAGCTACAGAATTAAGTTCCTTTCCCCAAAAGACCCTCCCTTTCATCTTTTCTCTTTGCAAGCCCTCACGCTTGACGCTGGCCAAGACAGCAAAGGTCTCTGGGAGCATCTACTGGTTTGTATGCTGATTGAATTGGCCCTGGGCCATGCAATATACACACTCCAGCTACGTCTAGACTGGTATGATTTTCCGCAAATGCTTTTAACAGAAAAGTTTTCTGTTAAAAGCATTTGCGGAAAAGAGTGTCTAGATTGGCACAGACGCTTTTCCACAAAAGCACTTTTTGCGGAAAAGCGTCCGTGCCAATCTAGATGCGCTTTTGCGCAAAAAAGCCCCGATCGCCATTTTCGCCATCGGGGCTTTTTTGCTCAAAACAAATCTGAGCTGTCTACACTGGCCCTTTTGCGCAAAAGCTTTGCGCAAAAGGACTTTTGCCCGAACAGGAGCAGCATAGTATTTCCGCAAGAAGCACTGATTTCAGACAGTAGGAAGTCAGTGTTCTTACGGAAATTCAAGTGGTCAGTGTAGACAGCTGGCAAGTTTTTCCGCAAAAGCACCTGCTTTTGCGGAAAGCTTGCCAGTCTAGACACAGCCACCCTGACAGAAAGGGAAACATGGTTTTTCCTTCCTGCCTGGGGACTGCTTTATCTCACAGACCTTGAGACATGATTCCTTACATATCCACACATCCGCTTTGCAATCATCACAATGTCCAGTGTCTTGCTGGCTTTGGGTAGAGACTTCACAGGCCACCGTTTGGCATGCTATAATATAGATATTAGCCCCACAAGATCCCTCTAACTCTACACACGCCTCTGTCCTCTGCCAGCTGGTATCAAGGGGTCGCAAACCCCCTCTGCTACTGGAGGCCCTTTTGGTGTATGTGTGGTATATTATGCAATTGACAAAAGGAAGAACCCAATGCGCAGAGCCAACAGCCAAAAACCTGGTGCATGGAGTGGCAGCAGGAACCCCAGGTACTAGGCCAGGAGCCTGGGGTGCTGTAGCACTCCTTATCCCCCTAGTTCCCATGTCTATGGCCAAAAGCCCCTTATGGAAGCATCCTGGGATTTGGCCCAGTGATCACCCATCCAGCCTAGCTTCCAGGATCTGAACTGGACTCAACGGCTCTGTTCTGCACAGGCGGTCCTTTGGGGAAGTCGCACTCCCTTGGGAAAGTCACGGTCCCACCAGCT
The DNA here is from genome assembly GCF_052426305.1 of Pelodiscus sinensis. Taxonomy (NCBI): domain Eukaryota; kingdom Metazoa; phylum Chordata; order Testudines; family Trionychidae; genus Pelodiscus; species Pelodiscus sinensis. The sequence goes on from NC_143082.1 coordinate 3,519,371, forward strand.
CAGAACACGATAGCTGCTGCTTATCTGGGATCTTCTTCTTCATGATGCTGTGGTTAAGGGAGAGATGAGGCACCGAGATTTGTAATAACGAGAAACCCAACAAGTCCGACCTCTTGGGCAGCCTATCCTTACAGACACTCAAACTAGTTCCCTCTTTCTTTTCCTCTGTAACTTATCTCTCTGGCACACCCTGCCCTGCCATCTCTCTTGGGCCTTGCTGCCAGCTAAACCGTTGGGGTTGCAAAAGAAAATCCGTTTGTGTGGCAGCCCCATGGGGCTGGGGAGCTCGTGTAATAGAAATCTTAGAGTTCAGTGGCACAACAGACCCCAAGAATGGGGTGAGATTGGACAGCCTGTCTGTTATGTAAATGATGCTAGGCAGACAATGATAAGAGGACAAGGACATCTGTGTTCAGGGAGGCCAAAGGTGATGGGCACTATAGAAAATCCACAGATAGTGTGGATGGGGTAAAGAGGGCTGCATGGTGGGGTGCATATGGGGATGGAGAGAGGGATGTGTGTGGATGGAGGGGTGAGTGCATGTGGGGACAGAGGAATTACCAGTGGGGTGTGTATGTTTTGGGATAGAGAGGGGGCATGTATGAAATGCGTGCATAGTGGGGTGTGTGAGGGATGGGTGAATGGGAGTTTGAGTATGGGGCTAGAAGATGTATGTGGGGATGGGTGGAGGGAAGGATGCGTATGGAGATTGAAGGAATTGGTGGTTGAATAGCGAGGTGCATATGGATTTGAGTGGAGGGATGCTATGTATGGGATGGATGGATAGTGGAGAGTGTAGCGGGGTAAGGGTATGGATGAGAATGGAAGGGTGTTTATGGGGATGGGTGGTTAGTGGGGTGCATGAAGGGATAGGTGGTTAGAACATGTATGTGTGGATAGACAGATACTCTATTAAAACCGTATCTCAGAATCCTCTGATTGAGGGTCCTGAATTGGCCTGGGGCAGACCCCTGCTTACTGGCAGTCTGGGCACAGGTTAGCCAGGCACCTGGCTGGCCATCTGCTGGGTATGTGTAACGTCCCAGAGCTGTTTCCTGTTAGCTGGGGGTTTTGCCCCTGTTTTGAACAGTGTTGTTCTGAGCTCTTAAACAGACAGCTAGTTCCGTCTGTGAGATGGCTGCTTTTTTGTGCCAGGCAAGGAATCCCTATACAAACAGCCCCCACAACCCACCTCAGAAACAGCTGCATCTCAGCATTGGGTGAGGGATCCCTGAATGAACAGCTGCTGTGCCCCACCCCAGAAGATGCTGCATGTTAGTAGTAGGGAGGATAGTAAATAAATAAGCCAGGGAAGCTGCATTTCAGAGATCTTTGTTCACACAGCTTGCAAATCGTGTGCACTGCTGCAGGAGGGGCTGTAGAAATGGGGAGGCTTTGGTATTAGAACTTCCTCCACAGTAGAACCTTTAGCTCTTTACCATGCACAGAGCCCTGGCACTGGCTATTTCTCTTCTTTAGATTTCCTGGACAGACTTTACGAAGGCAAAGATGAAACATTTTGGGGCCTCTGCGAGAAGCCGTGCCTTTAGCTGGGGACTCACAAGCCTTCAGTGAAGGTAGGTTGGTCTCTTCACAGAGGGGAAAGTGGGGCCTAAGTGAGTTGACCGAAACCTCAGGAAAAGTCAGTGGCAGAGCAAAGACGTCCTGGCTCCCAGCTGCTGTCTGCTGGACCCCTCCCAAAGAGAGGCTCGCAGCCATGGACCCCCAGGTTAGCATGCATCACCGCCCTGTACCCAGGTCTCCTTCCCCCACTAGGGTTCTTTTATCACCTGCCCCGCTCGTGGTTATTATGGGCTGGGCTGGGCTAGGGTGACCCCCATTGACCAGGGGTGAGAACGAGCCCGATCAGCTGTGAGCTGGCCCTTTAAGAGCGCCCGAGAGATCACGTGACCTGACAGGCGGCGGCGACGCAGCCAGCGAGAGGAGGAGGCGTCTCCCCCCGAACGCGTGGTCGCTCTTCATTGGCCGAGCCCGACAACCAATTGCAAGCGGCCATCTGGGACGCCAACGTTCGGGGGCGCAGCCTCACTCGTCGCGCGGGGTGCCCGCCAATGGGAGCGCGCGCCGCGAGGGCACGGGCCAATGGGGAGCTGGCGGGGGCGGGGGCCGGGCCGGGCCGCCTATAAGAGCCGTCGCCGGCGGCGGCGCGCCCGCAGTGTCCGGTGCGCCGCTAGGTGGGGGCGTCTCGAGCCGTGCAGCTTCCCGGGTCGCGAGCGTGGGACCCAGCGCGATGAGCCCGCTGCTGGCGCTGTGCGGCCTGCTGGGCCTGGCGGCGGCGGGGCCCGCCCAGCTCTTCAGGGAGGAGTTCGGGGACGGAGGTGAGGGGGGGGGGTCACGGCCGGGGGGGGGGCCCGGGGACACCGCCCCCCCCTTTGACTCCTGCACCCGAGACCCGGGCCTGGGCCTGCCCCCACCCGGCCTGTTGGCCTCCTCCGGGGGGGGGGGGGTGCGGGGAGTCCTAGAGACACCCCCCCCCGCTGGGAGGGGCCCCCCCCACCCCTGCTCGAGCATCGCCCGCCTGCTCTGCACGGACCGGTCCGTGCTCGGGGGCACGTGGGGGGGGGCAGAGCGGGGCCCGGGGGGGGCCCGGGCTCAGCCCCTCTGTGCCTGGAGGGTGGCTGGAAGGAATCTGGCGGCGGTGCAAGCCTGCAGCTGTAGGTGAAGCCCCCCCCCCCCCCGCATTTCTCATGCCCAGCTGGAGCCGGTGTCATAATCTGTTTGGGAGGCCAAGAAGCCCCGAGGTGAGCCCGGCTTGCTCCTTTGCTTCTTGTCCCTACGGGAGCTTTGAGTGACTGGCCCAGCCACTGCAGACGGATGTACCGGCACCCCCAGGGCGTGCTGATCCGAGGCACTAATCAGCAATATAAGCTGTTATACAGATGCTATGTTCCATGTTGGAGGAGGCTGCATTTTAGCAGCACGTGACTCAGTTCCTGGGTATTGTCTTCTAGTCGGGAACAGCTAGTGCTCATGTGAGGAGGAATGCAAGATTCTGCTCTGCACTTGACCATGCCTGAGGCAGAAAACTTCCACTCGGCCTGCTGAATGAAGTAGGCATATTATTGCGAGGGGGTGTGTGGGCTAGTGGCTGGAGCCCTGGGAGTCAGAACTTTGCAGGGGTAGTGACTTCCTTTCTCCCTTGGTTCCCTGCCTGGTGAAAGAGACTTACTCCAGGCTGACTGGCTTACCCAACCAGTTTGAGAGCTCTTCTCTGGCCTGTGATGATGGAGCAAGGTAAGGTACAGGGCCTTCCTCAGTCAATGGCCAAGTGTGGGCTGGGTCTGTAGGTCACATTCCCACCTTCTGAGAGCTAGGGCCTGTTCAAACTGATGCCTGGGTCTCTTCCCCACAGATGCCTGGACAAGTCGCTGGGTAGAGTCAAAGCACAAGTCAGACTATGGGAAGTTCAAACTGACGGCGGGGAAGTTCTATGGGGATGCTGAGAAGGATAAAGGTGAGAAGTTGTGTGTGCGCGTGCGCGTGCTGCATTCTGCTATCCCTCCGGGGATGTACTGAGGAGATCGGGGCATCTTTTCTTAACTATCTTGCCCATTGGCTCCTCTGGCTGGTTCCTACTTGCCTCCAAGTCACCCAGCACTTCTATAAATACCTTAGCATCAAATCAGCCCAGTACATCCTTCTCATCCTACTCTGGCTGTAATGGGTTAGCTTTCTGGGTGCTGCTTGGATCGGGTGCTCTCTGGGACAGGACTGGCTTTCTGCACAGTGGAGCATGGGTCCATGACTGACAGAACCCCATAATGCACCTATGTATGTGGCTGGAGGAGGGATATCTCTTTGCTGCCTTGTGCCCTGTTAGCTTTATGTTAGTGGCATGGGGCTCTGTATGCAGGCACCATGCTGCAGAGTGCTGAGCATGAGCAAAGAGGCCTGTTGCCCAGATGTGCTGAGCTCTGAGGCCAGCTGAGCTGTGAGGCCAGCTATGTGAGGAATCCTGCTCCCCTTAGCTGGCAGCTCATGACTCTCTCCCCTCCCCTTGCCAGGCCTCCAGACAAGCCAGGATGCCCGTTTCTACGCCCTGTCCGCTCGCTTTGACCCCTTCAGCAACAAGGACAAGACCCTGGTGGTGCAGTTCACTGTGAAACATGAGCAGAACATTGACTGTGGTGGTGGCTATGTCAAGCTCTTTCCCTCAAGCCTGAGCCAGGAGGACATGCATGGGGACTCAGAGTACAACATCATGTTTGGTGAGTGGCTCTGCGTGGGACAGCTCCATAGCCTTTGCTGGCTGTGGATTACCCACATGGGCCTGGACTGAGGTTAGGGTCTCATGCAAAGCAGGGTGGGGCTTGCAGTGTGTGGATGGGAGCTCTCCCAAACCTTGGGAGTGGCTGGGGGTGCTTAGTGGCCCAGCATTGTGCTAGGAAGCTGCTGGATAACCCATGTCATATGGGGCCAGTGGTGTGGCTGGATGGCTTCAGCTGCCAAGGGGGTTCTTTGCTTCATGCCCTAAGAGGTCATGCATTGTTGCTCTGCTCCACCCCAGTGGTAGATGAAGGAACTTGAGACTTGCACCTGAAATACAAACTCTGTCCCGTAACTCCCTGGGATGGTTTCTCCTGAGAATCCTAGAGACCAGCCTGTCCTAGATGGCTCTGTTCCCCCAAACATTGCCCCTGTCTTTTCTGCTGAGTGGCCTGCCAGGTTGGGGGGAGGGGAGAGTCTAGTCTGAGCCCCATTCAACACCTACTCTCCCTGCTGAACCTGTCACTAGCTCCACACTGGGCCCTCTATTTGTGAGCTAGCACCTGGTCCTGCTGGGGCTGCATTTGCCAGCTCTCCGCACTGGAACAAAGTGATTTGTCATTTCAGGCCCTCCTGAGCCAGGCTGGTTTGCTCTGCTAAACTGTGGCTTGTTTCCGATCCAGGCCCTGACATCTGTGGTCCAGGGACCAAAAAAGTGCATGTGATCTTCAACTACAAAGGGAAGAACGTTCTGATCAACAAAGACATCCGCTGCAAAGTGAGTATCCTGGCATAGGGCTCCTGCCCTGCCACGGGGGCCTGGAGTGAGATCTCCTTGGCCTGGAGCGGAGAGCCTTCCTCCAGCCAGGTCCTCTGATCCCCGGCTCCTTCCCTTGCCCAGGACGATGAGTTCTCCCACCTCTACACCCTCATTGTGCGGCCTGACAACACCTATGAGGTGAAGATCGACAACGGCAAGGTGGAGTCAGGCAGCCTGGAGGAAGACTGGGACTTTCTGCCTCCCAAGAAGATCAAGGATCCTGAGGCCAAGAAGCCGGAGGACTGGGATGAGAGGGCCAAGATAGATGACCCTGAGGACACTAAGCCTGAGGTGAGCTGGGGGGCTGCAGATATAGGGCTAGACACAGGCTGGCATTGTGGTGCTCCATGTGGCCAGCTGGTGGGGACAGATTGTAGGGGAGAGAGGAGGGCTTTGTGCCCCCCAGAGGGAGGAGTTGACAGCAGATCTCTTCCTCTGCCCCCTCAGGATTGGGATAAGCCCGAGCACATTCCCGACCCTGACGCCAAGAAGCCGGAGGACTGGGATGAGGAGATGGATGGGGAGTGGGAGCCTCCAGTGATCCAGAACCCAGAGTACAAGGTGAGGCTGGGATCCCTCACTGTAAACTTGCACAAATGCTGTGGCTTCCTGAGTGGAGGAGCCATGGGCTGTGCAGCTCTGCTGCAGTCTGTGCTGTGCATCCATGTAGCCGTGGATGAGGTCTGAGGTCTGACTCTCGCCCCTTACTGCATTGGATTGACATGAGCCTCATCAACGCATCCTGCCCTTGCAGTCCTAACCCCCCCAACGCCTCTGTGCAGTGCCAGTGAGCAGTCCTTTCCTGGTGCCACCTCCTCCCTCTGCAGGGGGGGAGGAGATGGAGTCTTTAATGCCCCTTCCATCTATTGCAGCAACACTCTCCCAGTCTGACCAGCTGCTGGCAGAGCTGGTAAGGGAGGCTGTGAAGCGCTCCAAAGAGCAACCTGGGAATGTACCTTGGTTCTCACTTGGCATGTGGCAATTTAGGGTCAGATTGACAATTTGAGGCAATTTAGGCAGAGGGGTTGTTGGATCATTTAGTCTGATGGCCTAACACAGGCTACAGAACTGCCCTGCAGTAGTTCCTAGAGCTGAGCTCCTGAGAGCTTCAGGCATGAGTTAAAGCCTGCCAGTGACTGAGAATCCACCATGCTCTTTGGTTCAGGGCTCCGGCCCTGCCTGGGGAGAATCCAGGGTGCTAGACTGGGCATCCTCTGGGGCAGGCTCAGTTGATGTCCAGATGGCTCTGAAACCAGCAGTAAGTGAGGCCTTGAGCTCCTGCTCGCCTGAAACTCTGGGCCCATGAGCCTCAGTGTAGGGCATTGCATAAAGGAGACAGCTTGTCCCACTCTTGGCGCTGTAAAACTTGCAGGCAGAGCTGCTTGTCCCAGTCTCTGGCCTCTCCCCAGATCTCCCTTGTTGGAGATGAGGTGAAATTCCTTTCCCGGCTCACTTGATTTCTCACATGCTTTGGCTTCCCAGGGGGAGTGGAAACCCCGCCAGATCGACAACCCTGATTACAAGGGAAAATGGGTGCACCCTGAGATCGACAATCCAGACTACACCCCTGACCCCAGCCTGTACTCCTACGACAACTTTGGTGTCATCGGCTTGGACCTATGGCAGGTACGCTCCTCCCCAGAGGGCTGGCCGGGGTGAGAATTGGAAAGCCCTAGCAGTGGCATCGGCCTGATGCCACCTGGCACTGGGGGTTGTGGGGAAATTCCCCTAACTCGGCTCTGCTTCTGGCTGAGTCCCTGGAGCACCAGCTGCAGTAAAGCACTGGAGTATCCAGTCTGATGGGACCTGGGCCTTGTACTTGGCTGTGCTGCAGGCAGACAGCTTAGCCTGCCCTCAGACTGCTGGCTTCTTGCATCAGAATGCTTCCCTCACCAGAAAACAGCTCTGTACGGATACAAAGTTGGTATCTGCATCCGCACCTGCAGCACTTGGTGGATTTGCAGGGCTCTACGAAACACATGCTTGTACTTTGCCCAATCCTTGAGAATTCAGCCTCTACTGTGGTTGAGAAGCATGAAGCTCTTTTCTGGCAGGACTTTTACTCCACCCTTTCTTGCTGAATGACACCCTCCCCACCCCATACTTGGAGCAAGCTGGGTGAGGTTGTGCTGAGGCTCTGTGCAGCCAGGAGCAGCCAGTCACTAGTTCTCTGCTTTTCAGGTGAAATCTGGCACCATCTTCGACAACTTCCTGATCACAGATGACGAGAAGTTCGCTGAGGAGTTTGGCAATGAGACCTGGGGGGCCACCAAGGTACTGGCTAACCTGGGGGAAGGCGCTTCTGTTCCCTGCCAGAAGGGATTCCCCTTGCCAGCACCTGTCTCCTCCCTCTGGGCCAACATTGGGGAAGCACTGCTCTGAGCCAGAGCCTGCCCATGGTCCCCTCCTCCCACCAGTTGGGCGGGCTGGCAGGCAGTGCAGTGACAGTCACCCCCTGGGGCTGTCCTCTGTTCCCAGTGAAGCACCTCTTAAGCAGGACTAGCTGAGTCCAGTGGTTTACTGTTGACTCTTCAGTGTTAACTCGGTGGTGGGCAGCTGTAATAAGCCACCTCTGAAATCTGGTATTGGGGGGCAGGGAGAGGAGGCCAAGTAGCTTCCATAAATGTCCTGAAACACAAATCCTGTAATGGCTGCATACCCTCTCTGAATAGACAGGGTGTCAGGAGGGGGGCTACAGCTGGAGCAGGATTCCTGACCTGTGAGGTGAATGTCTGAGCCAAGCCATGAAGGTATAACGTGGTCTGCAATTGCGGAGAGGTTGGAGTCCAGTCTCCTAGCTCGCTGAGTTCTTGCAGTGTCTCCTTATTACTTGGCCCAAACTAGTCTGAGGACAGCACCATTCTCCTTGTGCAGATGGGAGAAACAGAGGCCCAGAGGCAAAGTGACTTGGTGAAGGCTACCCAGGGGATCTGGCAAAGCAGGGAGTCCCAGACTAGTGCCTAAACCACTTGCCCTATGCTTCCTCTTCCTTTTGCCTAACTTATGTTGCCATCCATCTCACCAGGACGCTGAAAAGAAAATGAAGGAGCAGCAGGACGAAGAGCAGCGGAAGAAACAAGAGGAGGAAGATAAGAAGCGGAAAGAGGAGGAAGGGGACGAGGAGCCCGAAGGGGAAGATAATGAAGATGAGGATGATGATGATGACGACGAACCCGAGCCTGAGAAGGAGGAAGAGGAGGAAACGGAGGGACCAGTGAAGGATGAGCTGTAGAAGGCGGTTCCCACAGCACCACTCCTCTGCTGAGCCTCACCCTGGACCGTGTGGCTTGCTTGGTTAAACCCAAATGAGGGGGGAGGGGATACAGTAATGTCTCTGTGAGACTTGAACTTTTTTATTGGTGTTTCTGTTTGTGTTTTTTTTTTTTTCACATGCCCCCAATGCCATCAACAATCTATTCATGTCAGTACAGCTCTAGGCCCTGCAGGGCATGAATGTATGGTAAAGTTAACAGTAGAAACTTAACCCTTGGTTCAGGCAAGAATGGCAGCATGGAATACTTCTACTGGTGGCGAGCTTCTCTACTGGCTGGCTTCAGGTGCTCTGCAAAGGGGCATATAGGAGGCAGAGTATCTCTCCTTCCCCTTCGCCAGTCCCTTACCTGCCCTGTCCCTCAAAGTTTAGTCTCCCTGAATGGGTGGGGAGGTTGATTGTCTTTTCCTCTGTTCTCAAGCACGGGGGTGGGAGTCTGTAAGACTGCAGTATTATGTCTCTTTTCAGCAGTCTGTTCTAGGGAACTGTAGCTGTGGGGAGAGCTCCTGCTCAAAGTGAGTGGCTCAATCCATTCCCCCTAGCTCACTGCTGCACTTTTTTTATAACTGCAGCATCTGTCCTGGCCTCTCTTGCAGCCACAGCTGGTGCCAAAGCCAGTTCAAATGCAGGTGATAGTAACTCTAAGCAATTTCTCCCCTCCCCTTCTTTTGGGATGCTGAAGCAAACATCTCCTGTAGTTCTTTAATCTTGTATAACAGCCCTGCTACCCTCCACAATCCCCCTAGAAATTGCATAGAGCTATTGGCACAGCGGTGGGGAAATGGCACTGGTAAGAGTGAGGAGACTGTTGTCTGGGTGAGGGAGGTTGCTGGGGGGGGAGGGCACTTGCAGTGGGTAAGGGAGTAGAGTACGGAGTCCAAATCTTACTACGAAATAAATATATTGGGTGGGGGAGGGGAATGAAGGGACGAGGTGGGGGCTGGGAGGCTTCTCATGTTCACTTGAATGTATGAATGATTGAAGATTTCTATTAAATTAAATCCTGTGTCTGGCCTGTGACCTGCTTTCCCTGGGCTCTCTGCTGGGCGGGGGCTAGGGGGCAAGCTCCGCTGGAGGGGGCCAGCGCTAAGGCCGAGTCCAAGGGCTCCAGCTGGGATCTCCAGCCAGTCACCGAGCGGCGGCAATCTCCGGGGGGGGCGGGGCTGTAGCTCATGCAGCAGCAGGGCCCCCCCCCCCCGTCGTGGGAGCTTGCTATTGGTCTGGGGGGGGCGGTCTAGCAGGGGCCTCTGGCCAGCGGGGGCGGGAGCTGCGCGGCAGGTTTGAGCTGGGGCGGGGCTCCCCGCTCAGCCATGTTAGCCCGCTCGGGCGTCCATTTTGTGTTCCCTTATCACGTGAGCCCCGTGTTGCTGTCACGCGGTTGGCTGAGCCCCCGTCACGTGAGGCGTCGCGGGTTCCGTGTCACGTGGTCGCGACGCCCCCCCCGTCACGTGAGGGAGGCCGCGCGCGTGCCCCGGTCACGTGGCGGGCTTGCCCCGGCCGGGGCCGGAAGCGGCGGGGCGCTAAGATGGCGGCGGCGTGAGTTGCATGTTGCGGGGCTGCGAGTCCGCTGGCACGAAGCGCCCGGCGCGCGCCATGGCGGTGACCATCACGCTCAAGACGCTGCAGCAGCAAACCTTCAAGATCCGCATGGAGCCCGAGGAGACGGTGAGGGCCCGCGTGGGGGGGCAGCCCCGCCCCCCCGCAGGTAGGGCAGCCCCCCCGCCCGGGGCCGCCCCGCCCCGCCCCCCCGCAGGTAGGGCAGCCCCCCCGCCCGGGGCCGCCCCCCCCGCCCCCCCGCGGGGGCCCCCCCCGCCCCGCCCCGCCCCCCCGCAGGTAGGGCAGCCCCCCCGCCTGGGGCCGCCCCGCCCCGCCCCCCCGCAGGTAGGGCAGCCCCCCCGCCCGGGGCCGCCCCGCCCGGTCCTGAGTGGAACGGTCCCTGCTTCTCCCTGCTGTGGGGGGCAGCCCCCCTCCCCCGCAATGGTACAGCCCCCACCCCCCTCCTTGGGCCGTGCTCGTGGGCCGGCCCCTGCCGGGGGATGTGACGCGGGGCCCCGGCTTGGGGGGCAGCCGAGCTACCCTGGTCCCCCCCCATCCTGGGGCACTGGCCCACGTGGGACCCCGCAGGCCCCTGCTCGCTCCTATGCGCCAGGGCAGCGTTGCTGGGGGCCTGCCGCGTGGACGTGGGGGGGAGCCAGGCTCCGTCTAGCTTTGGTCCCCTGCCCTGCCGGTGGGGGGCTCCCCGGCCTCCCGCTTCTCACGCCCAATGGGATTGCGCAGCACAGCGGCTGCTGCTGCCCCCTCGCCTGTCCCCGACCCGCGGCAGGCTGTCGATTCCTCTGAAGCTGCTGCAGGGCCGTCAACTCCCATGGGATGTTCGAGATGAGACCTTAATAGTCTCATAATCCGCATTCACGTGACTGACCTCCAAGATGACTGAAGTGCATCGAGGGGGCCGAGCTGCTAACTCTTGGGGCTAACGTGGCCTAGTGACTAGAGTGCTGGGCTTGCACTCAGGAAAGCTGGGATCAATTTCTGGCTCTGCCACTGGTTTGTGAGGGAGGGCCACCTGACCAAAGTCATTTCTGCTTCCCCGGCCTTAATTTCCCCATGTGTAGCACTCGGGAGAATGGTACTCGCCTCGTTTGTGAAGCCCTTGGAGACCGATAGATGACCAGAGCTTTATGAGAGCTAGGGTTTATTAACACACTCTGCTCCGCATCCTGCTCCAAGGTGGCAGGGGACACAGAGCTGACCAGGTAGCACCAGTAACAGGAGCGTCACATTCTTGTCTCTGTGCCGGAGATGTCGTTTGGCTTTCATGGGAGCTTTGCTTGTGGGCAGCGTGTCTGGCATGGCTGCAAACTCCTTTTCTTTGGTTCTGTGGAAAGACGATCCCAGTGTTTTTCTGTTGAGACTTATGGTCCCGGGGTGGGGAAGATGGAAAGTCCCCATGCTGGTGTTTGCATATGGGGTGACTGGGCGCTTTGTGCGCACCTCAGCAGCGCTCGGTTTGAATGACTTGGGAAGCGCTGATGGATGGGGCTGCGCGGCTGTTCCAAGCTCTAGTACCAGGGTGGGATGGAGTGAGTAGAGCAGTGGTTTTCAAACCGGGTCACGACCCAGCACTGGGTTGCGGAATGCCAGGCACTGGGGTCTTGTGGCTGCATGGGGGCGGGGGGCTAAGGTAGCTTGTCACCTGTCCTGGCACTGCAGACTGCGCTGTGCCCCTGAAGCGGCCGAAGCAGGCTTGGCTCCTTGGTAGTGGTGGGAGGGGAGCACACAGGGCTTTGTGCCTGCTCCAGCCCCAAGCACTAGCTCCGCACTCCCATTGGCTAGGAACCTGCTTCTGGGGCACAGCATGATCTGCAGTGGCAAGAGAGGCAGGGAGGTCCTTTAGCCTGCCCACTGATCTCCCTGCAGCCACGAGACTCTAGTGCTTCCCCACTGCACCGCTGGCCAAGAGTCGCTTGAGGTAAATTCCTCCTCCCTCCCCCCCAGCTTTGACTCAACCCCATCCCGGAACCCACACTTTAGTCAAGTGAAGTTGGGGTGCACCAACACATTTCTTCAACTGGGTCATGAAAAAAAAAAGTTGGAAAACTCCTGGAGTAGAGGGTGGTGGCGGGGAGATTCTTCTCCCTCCAGACAGACAGCTGGTGTCACAGGCTGAGCTGAGATTGAGAACAGGCCTTGGCTTCCGCAGGGGGTGGAGACCTGCACTCAGGCCTGCTCTGCTTTGTGCTTTCCAGAGAGTTGATTTGAAGGGGCTCGCGGGGGTACGGAACTTCCGGATGGGTGTGATGCACGTAGCAATAAACCCCAGCAAGCCGACTCTTTCCAGGAACCCTCTTGTCCTGCCCTTTGAAATCTTCCTAGTTCCTTTTGCAGCTGAGAAACTTCTTTTGGGGGTCAAAGGGATTTCAAATGGTTTTGTGGCTTTAAGGCAGAAACTGATTGCTGGACAGCTCCCTTCCCATGTACAGCTGTAAACGGTCTCTGGTGAGACCAGGAGGGCAGGGGGAGGAATAGCTGCCGGATGTTTAATGCGGCTGAGGGGCTGAACTCGGGTTAAGAGGGTCTGTGTTGAGTTTTCAGCTCTGCTACAAACTGCCTGTGTGATCTGAGTACATCTGGTCGTTGTTCTGTGCCTCAGTTTCCCCTGTATAATGGGAGAGGGTGGCATGTAATAACCCTTCCCTTGTTTTTCTCTGTTCGGCCTGTGAGCTTTTTGGGGTAGGAATTCTCCATAGCTGTGCAATGCGGTGCAACCCCGATTTCTGTGAGAGCCTGCAGACCCTTCCAGATTACGAAGAGCGTATTTAGAAGGATTTTTGGTGTCTGTCTTAATGCAGATTGGCCCCTGGCAATAAGGAGGCTCTAGCTGCCAACAAGGAAAGTGCTGTCTGAGGTGCAGGGCACGTACAGCTGAGTGAAACCGGTTAAAAACCAAGTTGAACCTGGTGCGCCTGTTTTTGTGGGGTGAGCCGAGAGGCAAAAAGGGATTGGGTGACGTCAATAGGCCAGCTTCAGCGCTCTCAGGAGGCGTGGCTGAGGGTCTGGGGTTTTAACTGACTCTAATGCTTCTTGCACTCCCGATCTGGTCCCACCTAAGGCTGTCTGCATTACTGGGCAGCTCGTAGATGCGGCGTGTCTTAGCCACCGCCTCCCCAAGCAAAGTTAGCTCTGCCAATAGCTGCATCTACACTGGGGATCGTGCCCACTCGAATCTCCCAACTCTGCATGTCGTTGTTAGAATTTCCTTCCTGGCTTTAAGTGGTGACTCCTGCTCTCTGTGCTCCTCAGTACTGGAACCGCTGCATCAGCAGCCTCTAGTTCCTGCCCTAAACTGCTCCATGTCCACTCCGCGCCTGTGTAAACAGCCCACCCCAGAGGTGGCTGCATCGCCGCACAGAGTGGGAGGTCTCCATGTGCCACCGCAGAGGCAGCCACCCTTGAGTGATGGGTAACAGTGCCACCCCCTGCTGATCCTGACTGCCGTTGCCCAAGGAAGCGAGGCGCTGGCTTCCTTTTTGAAATAGCTGGGATCCCGCATGCTTTTCAGAGAGCGTCAGACTTCGTTTTGGCTCAACCCAGCAGCCAAAAATATCACTTGGCTCCTGCTCGCTCGTCTCTCAGGGCTCTGCAGCTGTTCCAGCGGGCCCCCTGTGGGACACCATTGTCCTCCAGGGTGCAGGATCGAGTCTGCTTGGCCGTGGGGGCATCCCAGAAGGGTGGGGGGTGGGGTATGTGCCTCAGTAGCCCTCTCCGAAGGCCTTGCAAACAGGAATAGGAATACAGCCCACGAGGGCCAGGAAATCTTTCTCTTCCTGTCTCTCAGTGGGGAAGGGGAGGTAGCGAAGGCGCGGGTGGGCTGCAGTCGCCCAGAGACCAGTACAGTTGCCTCCAGGAGACTTTCCCGGGGGCCATTGGGCTGTATTTACACCGGGGGAAATACGTGTGTTCGACTGGTGTGAGGATCTTAGTGCAGCCGAGGCTTTTGGGCCCTGCGTGCCGGTGCCGACTAGGGATGTCAAATCCTGTTTAAGTGGTTAACCCGTTAAACATTGCACTTACCAGCTAACCGATTAAAGGGGAAGGCAGGGGGGCACTGCAGCCTGGCTGGACCGGAGCACCCCGACCGCAGGGCATCCAGGCTGGGTTCCGGGAAGCACCACCTGTTAAGGGGCGTGCTTTCTGGTTAACCAGTTAACGCTTCGCAGCCCTTGCGCTGACCCCCTTGTGGCTCTGGGGGGCCTGTTCGCCGTCAGTGCAGCCGGCCCAGTTTCAGCCCAGTGCCTCAGCCTCCCCTGCCAGGTTGTGACTCCGGCGGCGTCCCGGCCCAGCCCCAGGGGAAACTGCTTCCACCACGAGCAAAGCACATACCCCGAAACGCTCCGAGCGGGATGCTGGGGTCTGAGGCTATGTATGCCCCCCCACTGTGCAGCTGCGGCCAGAGCTCTGGGTGATCGGGCAACGAGGACGTCCCCCGGCCTGCCCCGGAGCTCCTCTGGTGCCTGTCGTATCTTTAGTTATCGTGGCAGCCAGTGCGCCGGGTGCTGCACGTTATTCGCTAGGTGTGTTCAGGTGGCCTCTGGGGCCTCAGCCACGGCCTGGATTCCCCCTGTGCCGGGCGCTGTACGAACAGAGGACAAAGACGCTTCCTGCCCCTTTCCTAACCCAAATTGCTCCCCCTCTAAGCAGATATGACGTTACCGAGGGGCGATGGCTTCAGTCGAGATCAAGCCGCTCTGGGCTGGACGCTGCCATCACAGCGGCAGGCGGGCAGCTCCGACTCAGCGTTGTCCCAGCCACTAAAGGAGTTGGTGGCTGATCCTGAGCCCAGAGCAGACTGGGCTGTAGAGACCCAGGGCAGGAACAAATCAACCTGACCCATCACCTCCTTCATCCTCCCCCCGTTGTTACCCCTGGAGCTTGGCTGTGGGTGGGGCGTGGTGGAGAAGGAGGGGGGTCCCTCTGCGTGCCACGTGGGAATCTGCACACCCGCCACCCCGGGCGAGCCAGCTGATGGGGCTGTCTGCTCCCCCGGGCAGGTGCGGGTCCTCAAGGAGAAGATCGAGGCGGAGAAAGGCAAGGAGGCATTCCCCGTGTCGGGCCAGAAGCTGATCTACGCTGGCAAGATCCTGAGCGACGACGTCGCCATCAAGGAGTACAAGATTGATGAGAAGAACTTCGTGGTGGTCATGGTGACCAAGGTACGGCGGCGGCGCCTCCTGCTCCCGGGTAGCCTGCTGGGCCAGGTGTGGGACGCAGGCCGGGAAGGGGTGAGGAGGCAGCTGGAAGCTGGGTTTGCTTTTCACACCCGCTCAGTAGGGGGCGCTGACCCAGGGCCCCAGCAGAGCCGGAGGGGTTGGGGACAGCCTTTCTGCAGCCCTGATGGCTCCAATGCAGCTGCTAGAGCAGTGGGGTCACCAGCCTTTTGGGGCTCAAGGTCACTCCCGGAATTTGCCCCAGCCCTTCCTTGAAGCCCCACCCTGCTTACTCCCTCCTCTCCAGGTTGCTGGCTTTTCCCCACCCCCGCTCACTTGCTCTGGGCTGGGGCAAGGGGTTGGGGTACAGGAGGGCATGTGGGCTCCGGGCTGGGGCTGAAGGGTTTGGGAGAGGGCGCTTGGGTGTAGGAAGGGGCTCTGGGCTGGCAGTGTTGGGCAGCAGGAGGGGGACAGTTTGCTGGCTCTGGCGGGTGTGGCAGGAGATATGGTGGGGCTGTCTCTGGGGGGGCTAGAGGTTGGGGTGCAGTTTCCTGCTTGGCGGCGTTTAGTGGAGGCAGCTCCCGACTGGCAAAGCAGGGCTAAGGCCCCAGCCTCCCACTGCTCCTGGAAGGGGCCAACGTGCCCTTGGAGAGGGGGGCTGGGAACGTAGTTCCACACGCTCCCCCTTGCTGCTGGCACTGCCCCCCATTGGCCACAGTTCCTCGGGACACCCGTAGACACACACAACATGGGTATGGTGTAGATCAGAAAGTTACCAGGTGGCTAATTCCTGCAGTCGGGGAAGGTTGGGCCTTAGAAAGAATCACAGCCAAGCGTCCGAGAAATCAAGAGGAGCTGCGTGGGCCAGTCAGTGCCCTCTGAAAGAGGGCGTGCCCAGAGTCCGTGTGCGCCGCCGGCAGAGCCATACGGTAGTAACACACACGTGTGGTGGGAGGGAGGGCGGAAGAGACTGGGCGCGCACCAGAGTGGATTGATTTCAGTCCAGCGTCCAGCTGATGCTACTTCGTGTTTCTTAAATAACGGTGCAGTGTGGATCAGCAACACGATACTTTAACCTCAGCACAGCAGCTGTCAGCGTCTCGGAGGGATCTGTGTGACATGGGTACTGTCATGTTTATGAATTCAGGAAGTAGCACGTAATGCTCATTACTTGGGTGCGGTGGGGAGACTAAATCCCACACTCAAACCCAGTAGCGTGTATATTTTACTAGCAAATTCACCCGCATTGCTCCAGCCCTTCACTCAATGTTTGTTTGTTGGAAAATGAAATGAAAATGTCCCGGCTTCGTTGCAATCATTGCTCTGGGGTGGGGCTGAGGAGCAGGGGCTCCGTGTGAAGGGGGGGGAAAACCACCCCCACCCTCTGTCACCACAGCAGCATGGGTAGCAGGTGAGAAGCGCCTCTGTGGCTGCTGCAGCTCCAGTGGGCACAGCTAGGATGGGGGGGTGCAAGTCCCCCAGCTGGGGCGGAGACGCGCGCACACACAGAAACTCACTGTCTCTAATATATAGGAGGGAGCTGTCCCTTTCTCCAGACCTGTCCTTTCTGCACCAGTGGGGTTATAGCTATCCTGGCCCTTTAATATCCCCTCTCCCCCCTCCCCCCCCGTGGTCATTATACAGTATAACTGCCCCTGCTTTCCATCCCATATCCCCTCCTGTCCCCATGTGGTCATATAGCAAGGCTATCCTATGAGAACCAGTCCCATTCCAGGCACATCCCATTTTCCTGGCACAACCAACTGTGTTAGGATAAGAGGAAGCTGCCTACCAGATGTGGGGGTCCTAGCTCTTACTGTCTGGGAGGAGTCCTTGAACAGACAGACACACTCTCTCCTACCTAGTAGGTAACAGCCAGTGCCGCATCTGTTTCCAGGGGTGTTGGGAGCTGCTCGCTTTGCGTGTGGTCGGGGGCAGAGGCCCTAGCTGCACCCTTCAAAGCTGTTTGTTTCTTCAGACCAAATCCAGCTCGGGCGCACCAGCCCCTGCACCTGGTGATGCTGCGCCAGCCAGTGCCCCGGAGCCAGCCCCGTCAGCGGGGCAGCCGCCGGCACCTGCAGCTGGATCTGATGCCATCCTGTCCCCGCCTGCGGCGCCAAGCGAGGAGAAGCCCCCAGAGGAGCCTGCTGTGCTCCCACTCCCGGAATGCACTACCGGGTAAGCCCTGGGAGCACGTCCCCCTCCCTGCGTCTGCCCGGGACGGCAGCTCAGGCACCCTGGTGCCTGCCATGCCTGGGAGCGGGTGAGGAGGATGCCTTCCACTTCCTTCCTTTGCGGGAACTTGGAACAGCCTGTACTCGGAGGATTGAGGTTTAGGGGCTAGAGAGACCAAGGGGGCTGGGAGTCCTGGGTTCTGCCACATGTTCACTCTGACGGTCTGAGGTGCTTTCCCGCTGGGTGCCTCAGTTTCCCCATCTGTGCAGTCGGGGCTGCTTCCCCAGCCTAATGTTGCCACATGGCTGACAAGCTGCTCCCAGCCCACAGGCGGCTGCACGTCAGGGCACCCACATATAGGTTGCAGGTGGGTGCCCCCCCCCCCCCGGTAACATCCCCTGGTGTGGGGGCCGAGAGGTGCGCGGCGCTCACCTCCCAAGCCCCGAGAGAGCCAGGCTGCGAGCTCATCCCCGCGAGCCGCTCGGGGTGAATTGAAAATCCATGTAGTTCTGGTGGCCTGGCAGCCTTTGAGCTGTGACCCTGGCGCAGGCTCCTTTGCGTCTCTGGGCGGGGAAGGGGAGGGGGAGTTACAAACAGCGCTGGAGAGAAGCAGCCCCCGCGTGGGTTTGGCTCACGCCGGGCAGGGAAAGGGGAGAGAGCCGCCCTGGAGCGGGGTGTTGGGGTGGGGCGAGGCAGAGCCGGCGCATGGTGCAGGGAGGCGTCTGTATTCTGCCCTGACTTGGTGGGCTCGACTCGCCCCGATGGGGTCTGGCGCGGGTTCGCTTCAGCCCGCTGGGAACAGCGTCACCTGAGTCTCGCTGTTCTAGCGCTTTCCTTCAGTGGAGCTCAATGGACCCCGTTGTACAGGTGGGAAACTGAGGCAGGAGGGCAGGCGAGACCTGCCCACGGTCACCCAGCCGAGAGCAGAGGCCTCCGTGCCGGGGTCTGCGCTGGCTGATGACACAAAATCCAGCTGACCTGGAAACCAGTGGAGGTGTCTGACCACTGGGGTCCGGTGTGAGGGTGGTGCCAAGGCGGCGGCTATTAGTGGTATTACGGTAGCACCTGGCTCACATGCCAGGCCCTCCCTGGGCCGGGCTTAGCGCGCGCCTGCTTTCCGGGGGTGCGATGGCAGGGGAAGGCACCTGGGCTGCAGCCCCCCCTCAGGTCCCCCCGGCCCGGCCCAGCGTTCTTGTTGCCCAGCTGCCTGGAAGGAGCCAGCTACGATTCCTCTCTTTTAAATTTGCAGCTCTGTTCCCTCTTCAGGTAGCGTGGGGCGCCAGGACGACGCGGCTTCCACCCTGGGTAGGTGACGTGGGCGGGGGCTGGGGGCGGCGCTCCCGCCCGCACGTAGGGCAGGGGCGCCCCCCGGTGGCTGCCGCTAGTTACAACAGCCCCTTTTCTCACTGCTGATGTAGGGGTGCCAGCGCAGGGCCCCCCATTCACAGTGTTGCCCTTCCACCGGGGGGCGGGGGCATGCCTGCCGCCTTGCAATCTCAGGTGTCAGTGCAGGGCCGTTCGGTGCCCCGGGTGATGAGTGGGTCAGGTCTCAGTTGCTGCTCGGAGGCGCCCTGTCTGTGTCGTCTCCAGTTGCTCGTTAGCAGAGGGGGTTACATTAGGGAAAGGGGGGAGGGGCTGGGAGCCAGGACTCCTGGACTTTTTCCCAACACTGGGGGGCATGAGGGGATAGGTGGGGGGGCGGGGTGCCACGAGCCCATATGGGGTACAGAGCAGGGAGCCAGGACTCCTGGGTTCTTGTCCCAGCTCAGCCCCTGACTCAGGGTGACTGAGTCACTCCCCCTGCAGGGCTGTGGGGGGCTGGGGCGGAGAGGGTGAATCTCTCTGTCGGTAGCTGCTGGAGGAGGGTCTGTGTTTCTAGCCAGCCCCTGGCCTGCCCCCCTTTGCCTTGGCGCTGAGCGTTTGCTGGGCACCCCGAGGCTGCCTGGCTCTCCTCACGCCAGGCCGCTGTCCCCTGCCGCCCGCAGTGACCGGCTCAGAGTACGAGACGATGCTGACCGAGATCATGTCCATGGGCTACGAGCGGGAGCGGGTGGTGGCCGCGCTCCGGGCCAGCTACAACAACCCCCACCGAGCCGTGGAGTACCTGCTAACGGTAGGGGAGCGCCGGTCTGGGAACAGGTCGGGGGGCAGGACTCATAGACTCAGTCCCCAGATCAGGGAGGGGAGCGTGTTCTAGGGGTTAGAGCCGGACTCTCCCAGCTCTGAGGAATGAGGCCTAGTGGTTAAAGTGGGCTGTGGGCACCAGGGCTCCTGGGTTTCACTGACTCGCTCTCTGACTTGGGGCAAATGATTTTCTTTGCATCCCCATCTGCACGGTGCAGGTGGCTGGGGGGGGATGCGGAGCCTGACTCGTAAGGGCACCAGTTCTGATCCAGCCCGGGGGACGGCCCCAGCGACTGGGGACCCAGTGTGACGTGAGCAGGGGTGCCCGCATTGCCTCAGGCTAGCTTGCCCCCTCGCTGGCAGGGCCTGGGGCACCAGGCAAACCCCAGAGACCGAGTTCCTCTCTGGCCCTTTGCGGCGTGAGCCTGGTGGGACTGGGTCAGTTCTGGGGAAGGGGTGCTGGATGGCTCTAACGCTGCCCCTTTGACTTCACAGGGCATCCCAGGCACCTCGGAGCCGGAGAGGGCCCCGATCCAGGAGAGCCAGGCCCCAGAGCAGCCAACGCCAGAAGGTCAGAGGCGTGGGAGGGTGGCAGTGGGAGGGGCCGGCAGGCCATGGGCCGGAGCTGCATGGGAGAAGGCTCTTGCACCTGCGGGCGGGTTATCGAGATGCAGCTGCGGGAGGCAGTGGGCAGAACGGGGCTCCTGGCCCTCTCCCCCAGGCGTCCTGCGATCACCCATGTGGTTCAAGTGTGCTGTGCCCAGGCCCTGCAAGACCCTGCCTAGCTTCACCCTGCCCGCTCCTTCCCGCAGGCGAGAACCCCCTGGAGTTCCTGAGAGACCAGCCCCAGTTCCAGAACATGCGGCAGGTGATCCAGCAGAACCCGGCCCTGCTCCCGGCCCTGCTCCAGCAGCTGGGCCAGGAGAACCCTCAGCTCCTGCAGGTGAAGGGGGGCGGAGGCTGAAAGGGGCCCCGGGGGAGGAGCCGGGACACAGGACTGGAAGGGACGTGGGGTGTGAGGGGCAGAGCCGGGGATGCAGGACTCCTGGGCTCTACCGGTGGGTTGCATTGTGACCTTGGACAAGTCCTGTCTGTGCCCTTCTGTGCCTCAGTTTCCCCACTAGGAAAAGGGGCTGCGGAGGCCCTGCTAGGGGAGGGGAGGGGCATCTCTCCATAACCCTGACATCGCACCCCCCCGGCCCTCCCCAGCAAATCAGCCAGCACCAAGAGCAGTTCATCCAGATGCTGAACGAGCCGCTGGGTGAGGTGGCTGACATCTCGGACATCGAGGGGGAGATCGGGGCCATTGGCGAGGAAGCTCCCCAGATGAACTACATCCAGGTCACTCCTCAGGAAAAAGAAGCCATAGAAAGGGTAAGAGGGAGGCTGGCTGCTGAGGGTGCCCCAGGGTCCCTGCACTGGGCAGCTGCCATGAGGGGGGGCCTGGAAGCCAGCATTCCTGGGTTCTCTCCCCTGCTCTGGGAAGGCAGTGGGATCTAGTGGTTGGAGGCAGGAGCTGGAGGTCAGGATTCTTGGAATTGTCAGGGACAGCCAGGCAGACGACCCCCCCCCCCCCCCCCGAATCTGGGACTGGTCTGATGCTGAGCAGCTTGTGCTGGGAGTCAGTTACTAACCCAAGAACCGGATTGCCTGGCACCTTGCGAACAGTGCAGGGGAGGAGCGGGGCAAGGGGAGCAGGTGGCTCTGTCTTTGCAAAGCAGTGGAGCAGAATCCATGTGGTCTTTCCCCAGTTGTGTGGCACAAAGGGCAGCGCTGCCAAGCTCCGCCCACGGGATCCCAGAGGAGTGGGGCAGCTCTGCCGAAGCACCCAGGCAACGTGGCATCATTAGTCTCCAGAGTTAACAGGGCGTCTTTCTGCACCTCTTGCGCCGTCTGCTCCAGAGGGGGCCCCTGCTGGGCTCTTGGCCCTTTCCATAGGCTCTTTGACCTTTGGGCTAGAAGGCCCCATCCTGACCTGCCTATCGCAGGCCACACAACCTGGCCTGTTTCCTGGAACAGCCTCAGATTGCTGACTGAGTTGCTGAAGGCCTCAAAGCTTGGCGTAAGGACTTCAGAGCCACCCTGGGGCCCTGCCAGTCTGGCCTGGGGGAGGATTCCCTCCTTAGCCTGGCGATGGTCTGGCTCTGCTTGTGTGGGAGACCCACCGGCCAGACACCAGGCAGGACTCGTTGGGGGCAACTCGGAGCCCTCCCCTGGCCACTGGCAGTCCCAGAATGGCCACGCGCTACTGTAGGCTGCTCCATCCCTTCCAGAAACGCATCAGCTGCCTCCTGCTGCCAGTTTGCCCCCAGCCGCACCCTTGGGAAGCTGCTGCGGAACTTTGCCCCTCTGCTGGCTAGAAACCTTCATGTCATTCAAGCTGCACTCCTAGCCGGCCAGTTTATGGCCGTTTGTTCATGTGCCGGCATCGGCCCGTAACTTACCGCCTCCCTCCCTCCCTGGGGTGCATCCCAATGACCTACTTAAAGCCACTAGATCTCCTCTCGGCCTGCGTCTGCTTAGGTCCAGCCACGTGCTGTCTCCTCCCCGTTCCTCGGCTCAGTCGCCATCTCTGCCCCGTTCTTAATCTGAATTAATGTTTTACACACACGAGCCCAGAAATGTGCCCAGTATTCCAGGGGAGGTCTCACCGGTGCCTTGTATGGTGGTACTGACGCATCCCGGCCTCTGCGGGGAATACCCCAGCTGACGCCCTCTCCCCGCCACTGCTTTGACCTTTTTCACAGCCGCAGCATGTTAAAACGTTCAGTAGGGTTGGTCCCACGCCTGATCCCTGACAGACTCCACTGGCAACCTCCCTGCCGCCTGTTTGCCTGATGTAGTCTCCCCTTCAGCCTGTTCCTTGCCAGCTTCTTTTCCCCTGCTGATCCTCCTCTTCTCCAGCAGAACAAATTTCCCAGGTGAGAATGGGATCAGATGGTTTACTGACATTGGGGCAGACTAGATCTACTGCGTTTTCTTTGTCTAGTGAATCCATGATCTTCTCAAAGGGTACGTCTACACTAGCCCCCTAGATGGATCTAGGGAGGCTAATGAGGGCGATCAAAATTGCAAATCAAGCCCAGGATTTAAATATCCTGCGCTTGATTTGCATGCTCCTGGCCAGTCTACACGCGGCAGTGAAACAGGATTCTGATTTAAAGCCCCTAAATCAAATTTGCTGGTAAACCTAATTTGCAGGAGGAATACCACCTAATTCGAGTTAGGGCTTTAAATTGGAATCCCGTTTCACTGCCGCGTGTAGACGCGGGCAGTTACTTCGGGCTAGTCAATTTCTAAAATGGCGACTGGCCAGGAACATGCAAATCAAGCGCAGGATATTTAAATCCCAGGCTTGATTTGCAATTTCGGTCGCCCTCATTAGCCTCCCTAGATCCATCTAGGGGGCTAGTGTAGACGTACCCAAAGCGATCAAACTCCGCCTCGTCTGTATTCCTCGTTTCCATCGTCCTGTCTTGAATTGCTCTCAGAATCTGTTCTGGGACTTGGCAGATGAAAGGGGTGTCCTTCCTGGATCGCGTTGGTTTCCCTTTCTTAAATACGAGCGCTGCATTCGCTGGTCCCTGCTCTCAGGGCACAGCCCCTGTGTTCACCGACTCCTTACAAATCTCTGCTTCAGAGAACAGGTCCGTTCCCTTCATATTCTTGGCCGGAGAGGACCTGGGCCCTCCGATTTGGGCCTTTTAAACTTTGCATTTGGCTTCTGCCTCGGCTGTGGTCATTTCGACCTTCGCTTCCTCATCCCTGCCACTGCCCCCCGTTAAAACCTCACCCCTGCGTCTGCTTAGCCGTCGGGCCAGGACGGGCTTCCTTCAGCTCTTCCCCATCCTCAGAGCTCAACAGTCCCTCTTTCCTCCGCTCCGTGTCCATCGTGTGGCTAAACGAACATTTTGGTTGTAACTGCCTCGGCCAGGGAGAACCAGGCCTGGCTTTGGGCAGCTCTTGCCTGCGCGTGTGACCCCCGAGAGGTCGCTTTCCTTGCCGATCCTTCCCCTTTTAACTCCAGTTGAGATGCTTGGTGTGCAGCCCCCCCCTCCCCCCGTGATTTTTGCCCTGCCTCCCCGCCACTTGGGGGGTTGGCTTCAGCCTATTTCTGTGCTGCCTTCGGGCAGTTCTGAGTTCTCCCTTCCCCTCCTTTGCTTTTCAAAGTTGCCCTTTTGTAACCCAGGACCCTCGTCCCAGGGGGCCTCCCTTTCAAGGGACTTAGTCACGACCACATGGACCCCGCCTTCAGTGAGGTCTCCGCTGCTTACCAGCCCCAAATCAAAACCGGCCTCGGCTCTTGGGGGTGAAGAAAGGGGCTGGCTTTCGCCTCCGGGAATGCCCAGGCCCTGCCGTCATCGGGGGCTCTTGTCCTCCAGTCAGCCTGGAGAATGAGTCTCCCGTAATCCCAGTCCCAGGAATATTGGTGTCATTACAGAGCTCTCCTCTCCCGCCGTGGGGTGGCCCATATCAGACCCCAAGACTGTCCCAGCGGAGCCGCTTCGCTTCCTTCCCCAAAGGGCGCTCTGTTCTCCAGCCCATCCCTTCTCACCTTTCCACGCTTCCTCCTCATTCATCCCGCCCCCCTTCCCCTTGCTTTGTGTTCTCCATGCTCCCTTCGGGCCCCTGCTCGGCTCTTGCCTCCCCCGCTGGTTCTAATCTCTCCATGCTGGTTGCCTGCTCAGCTTCGCCTGCGTTCTTCACCCAGTCGTTTGTCTGCCGGGCGCAGTCTCCTCTCTCTCTCTCTCTCTCTCTCCTTGTCATTTGCGTGGCCTCTCGTACCCGACTTCCCTCTTGCTCTGTTAGGCAGGCGCAGGGATGAGCCTTTCCCACCGCCCTGAACCGAGTTCCAAGCTCCTCCTCCTCTAACCAGTTGTGCTGACCACTCACCCTCCCCGCTCCAGTGACGTTCATCCCAGGAGCATGGTCCTCTGCCCATGACTGCCTCCGAGTGCTCAGGCATCCCAAAGCCCCTCCCCCCAATAACATCCCTCGTCTCCTGGGCTGCGTCCCAGCGGGAATCGAGCAGGATCCCTTATTCCCGTGGATTCTTTCCTGCTCCCGTAGGGTCTCTCTTCAGGCTCAGCTCCACCTCCCGGCAGCCCCTTCTGTGCCCTACTGCTCCGCCGGGTTTCTAGCTGCATCTCCAGACCTCCGCTCTGCTCTTCCAGCTGCTCTTCCTGGGGACACGTCACTTCTCTCCCTCCCCCCCCAGTCGAGGTCACAGCTCCAGGCATGGGGAGGAACAGGCCTCCAGGATAAGCCCGGACCTGGCAGCCAGAGGGCTAAGGGGAGGGAGCTGATTTCAAGTGGATAACCTTTAAGTCTGGGGTGCAGGGCTGTGATTCCATCCCCCGTGTGAGGGGGGCCCTCAAAGACAGGGGCCGTCCTCTGCGATGCCTGCACTGGGGCAGTTCTCAGGTTCAGGGAGCTGGGGGAGGTCTCTACACCCCTTTCCCCCCACATCCCCAGTGTGGCTCGGGACTAGTGGGGCTGGGAGGAGAGGACATCCCAGGCTGGGCCCTTCTGACTCGTCTCCCTTTGTCCCCCCTCAGTTAAAGGCCTTAGGGTTCCCAGAGAGCCTGGTCATCCAGGCTTACTTTGCCTGCGAGAAGAACGAGAATCTAGCTGCCAACTTCCTGCTGAGTCAGAACTTCGATGACGAGTGACGCGAGGAGCAAGGAAGAAAAAAATTTTATATATAAAAATCTCTCTCTCTGTTCCTGTCTATTTAAGGGGTATGTGGGAGAGACCCCAGCCCCCCTCCCCGCCCGCCCCCAGATCAGACCAGCCTCCATCCAGAGTCCATCAGCCCAGCCTCAGGCTCCAGGAACTGCCCCCACCCCCTGGGACTGGACAGGTGGGAATTTGGGCAGCAGAACCAACCCCTCTCCCCTCAGTGCCGTGTGAATTCAGCTGTGCCCCCTCCTGGGGGCTGGCAGATGGGACCCGTTGGGACCCGGCCCAGCCCTCGTGTGCAGACAGATTGCTGTGCTGCTGAGTCCCAGCCCCCAGGGCTAGAAGCAGAGGAGCTCCATGGGCCAGCTGCTGGCCCAGCCTTGCCCTCCTTGAATTTCCCTCCCGCCGTCTGGCTTCTCCGGGACCCTGCTTCCAAGAGGTCAGTGCCCCCGCCTCCAGAGGTCGGTTTAGCCTGGGTCCAGTCTGAGCCGAGGGCCGGCCTCTGCTCCTAGACTAGCCAGTGTTTAAACCTGCTGCTGGCACCTCCCTCCAGCTTCTTTTCAGCTCCTGGGGCAGAGGATCAGTGGTTTCCTGGGAGCCCAGCTGACTTCTCGGAGCCCAGGTGCTTTGGCACTCATCCCGCCCTCCCCGGGAGGCAGGCAGCGAACTCTGCTAGCTCCCAGCCCCGCTGCGAAAGGCAAGGCGTGGGCGCGGCGCGGGGCCGGGCCGTGGAAAGCCAGCGCTGAAACACCTGGGCTGCTAGCCAGAGCAGGGTTTGACTCTTGCAGCCAGCTCCCTCGAGGGGCCCTTGTGCAGTGTTTCGCCCTCAGCCCCAGGCTGTGCAGAGGGAGCTGGAGAGATAACCCCCTGCTCTCTGACATACTCTAAAAGTGCTGCAGCTGGGCTTAAAACAAGCTGAGGAAGGGGCCAGTTTCCAATTCTATTGTTGTTTTAAGGGAACCAAAACCTAGGGGGTCCTTTTTAGCTGTGACTTTTCTCCTGCTGGGGGGGTGGGGTGGGGGTGTTAAAAGTACAGTATTTGCTCCAGATCTATTTGAAACAGGGCCACTTTTACCCCCATTTACTTTTGTTTAAAGAAACAAAAAACCAAACCCCTCTTCAGTGTGGAAATGTAACAGATTCCGTGTGACCAGCGCCTGAAGAGCTCAAATTAAAATCCCCCATAGTCCCACCCCTCCCTGCCCATTCAAGGCCAACAAGATGCTGTTTGTGTAAAGGCGGGAGGGGCGATGCCCGGTTCACGCTGGGATCTCAACATCCCTGCGCTTCTGGGGGGTTTGGCGCTGGCTGATTTTTCTGGATTACAACACCTGTTTCTGCGCCCCGTTTCCTTCGCTAGCTTGTGCCCCAAAACCTTGCCGCCCCTTTGAAATAAGCCCTGAGTTTTCTGGCCCACTCTGTTGCCTGCGCCCTTGCCCGGCCGGCGCAGAGAGAACAGAGCATTTGCCTCTAAAGTAAACCCTGCAGTCTAGGCTATTGTGAGGCAGCTGTGACTGGCGCTCTGCTACCCTCAGCCTGTTTGGCTTTAAGGGGGTGGGAACGTGGGTGTCAAAGTGGGTGGGGACAAGAATTTGATTGGCCCCTGTTCTTAGTTAGGCCTCAAGTGTCTCGTGTCCATTGGCTGGAGCCAGGCTTTGCCTTTGGGGCCCAAGTTCCATCTTAAAGGGACAGTGTCCGAACATTTGCCGTTTTGTGTTGGGGTTGGTTGGTTTTCTTTGCCTTGTGATTGTACTTGAGAAATGGTGCCCGGCTGCCGCAGGGCCTGTGCGCGCTAACCCGGGGCCCGACCCCGCTCTTGGGGCAGCCCTGGCACGGGAGCGAGATTTGATGGCAAAGCAGGTGGGGAAGGGAGGGGAGAGGAGAGCAGGGTTACATGCCAAGTTAGAGCCAAAAGAGGGTAATTCTTACCCATGTTGGGGGGGGCTGTTCTAGAATTGGGCCTCCCCCATACCCTGGCCTCTAGCTTTACGCTCCCTGCCCCTTCGGCGGGTGGCCCTGCCCTCCCTTGCCTAGCACGGGCCCTGCGGCAGCTTCGGAGGCCGCGGCAGCTGTCGGGCTCTGGGAGGCAGGTGCTGAAACTGCTGCTCCAGCTCTCGCAGGTCGACTCTTGCTCCAGCTCGGCCCGGGGCTGCTCCAGCGCTGCCTGGCCTGCAGGGCGGCTCAGCTGAGGGCCGTGGTGGGTTTTGCACGATGCTCGTGTCCGTTTTCAGCGTCGACCAGCCCTCACGGCCACTGCTGCTTTACCAGAGCAGGGGGGTCCCCCAACTGTCCCAGCAGCTCCAGGGGCGATGGGTGAAGCCCAGGGCTCTGGCCTGGCTTATTTCAATGTGACGTCGTGCAACCCTTGCCCGAACTGCTGGTGCTGATGGGAACCCCAGGCAGCCCCTGGCTGTAGATTCCTCCTGTAGCGTCCAGCCCCCGGCCTCTCTCCCGGCTGAGGCTGAAACCGGTGTTTCAAACCCAGTGTGTTTGGGGTGCTATGAATGGAATGTGAAATAAACAAGCTGGCCTGCCGCTCGCTGCCGAGGGCGGGTCGGAGCCTCCGAAGCCAACGTCTCCGGCTCTTTCTTTCCAAAGCGCAGCTGGGGAAGCTGGGAGCGGCCGGGGGGCTGTTTTAGGGTGTGGGATAACTGCATGTGGATGATTAAAAACACCACGGGGAGGGGCGAGCTGGCCAGGTTCCTGCCCCGCAGCCCTGCTCTCAGCCCCAGGGCCGGCCCACTTGCTGCCCAGTCCGATGCCCCTTGACTTG
This sequence comes from Pelodiscus sinensis, assembly GCF_052426305.1. NCBI lineage: Eukaryota > Metazoa > Chordata > Testudines > Trionychidae > Pelodiscus > Pelodiscus sinensis. The sequence continues at coordinate 3,547,150 of NC_143082.1, forward strand.
GGACTTTGAAGTGGAGCAGGGCTGCTCCTTTGCGCCTGTCCCCAGGAATCCACCACCCTTGGATGCTGCTGTGGCCCAGGGAACCGCTATGTGCCGGCCTCCACCCAGCAGGCTTGTGGGGCCCCTAGCCAGCCTGTGCGCGGTGTGATCCTGACGGAGCTGACCCGGTGTGGGGGGGGGGGAGGGATTCAGGGCCCTTGCTCCTGTTCAGCGTCACCCAGTGTGATGGCGCGTCGGGGACCTCCCCGATCTTGCACCCCTGTAGCAGCCAGAACAGACTCTGCCAGACAGTAGAACAGGGAGGGTTTATTGCTTCTCCAGGATACAGCCCAGACGTGATGTGGCTACAGGAGTCAGGGCCAGGATGCCTCAGACCCCTTGGAGTTAGGGGGTCTGTCACCCCCTAAGTTTAGTCTGTTCCCGTCCCAGACCAAGGCAAGAGCTGTCCCCAAGTGCTCCCCGTGTGGACAGGCCCTGCCGCGGAGTTGGGCATTGGGGTGACGCTTTCCCCCGCCGGGACAGGGCTGCGTGTGCGGGGAGGCCTCCCTTTCTGCTTTACGGTGTATTTCGGTCGTGTCCCTGTGCCTCCCGGAGCAGGTGGACAGTACTAGGCCATGCGAGTGCTGCAGGTTTGTTAGGTGCATTACGGTAGCCCCAAGGCTGTTCTGGCCTAAGGCCCACTGTGCCTCAGTTTCCCCTCCCAGCCTGTGTGTGTTTAAACTGTCAGCCCTTGGGGGCAGGGGCAGCGAGGGAAGGCTCAGCCCTGCTTTTTCCATAAACGGGCAGGAGTCCCAACAGCCCCCTCCCCCTGTGGGGGGTGAGACAGGGCGGCAGGCACCGCTCGAGCTCCTGCCTCAGGCTGTTCATGCCCCTGGGTGAAGAGCAACCGGGGGTCGACCTCACCACAGCTGCAATGAGCCCCCTGCAGGAATCAGCCCTGCCTGCCCGCCGAGGCTGCTCTGGGTCCAGGCAGTAGCAGCCCTGCCGGGCTGTGTGCAGAGGCCGGTCAGGGACAGGCTCGGCTTTGAGGAGCTGCTGGCAGCATCGCTCGCTGGCTCCACTCTGCCTGGCACCGGGCGGCCTGGGAGACGGTTCCTACAAGGACAAACCCAGCGGCAAGGAGGCCTGGGCTCCCCGGCCTGGGGCCTTGGGACAGGCCAGCAGGGTTTTCTCTAGCGGCGCTCGCCCCTCCGAGCTTCTCACGCGGTAGCGACTGAATTGCTCCCATTGCTACTGGACTGCAGCTGGGTGTGGGGCTGTTTATGCAGGGATCTCTCAGCTGGTGCTGAAATGCAGCCACCTCTGGGGTGCACCATGGGGGCTGTTTGACAGGGACCCTTCACCTGGCACAAAGGTACAGCTGTCGGTGGGGGTGGGCGGCTGTTTGTACTGGGATCTCTCACCTGGAGCGGAAATGCAGCCAGCTCTGGGGTGGAGGTTGGGGGCTGAGTCATCTGGTGCAGCTGGGAGGCAGTGAGCCGGAGGGCGGGCCAGGCTCCCAGCTACAGGGCGGGCCCAGAAAGCAGGTTTGGCCACATTTGTGCAAAGTGACACGAGGGCAGCTGTGTCCCTCTGTGGGCGGGGGAGAACGGCTGGAGCCTTCCAGCGTTTCCCACTCGCGGGCAGAACGGGAACATAGTTACGATGAGTAGCACTAAGCCTCCAGGGGCTGGGCCCTGTACGAGCCCCACCTGGGATCAGGGCCCCCATGGGCCAGGTCCTGTATGGACACCAATGGGAACTCTCCCTGCCCCCTGGAGTGCGCTGTCGCAACAGACACAGGACGGGAGGGCAAACTGAGGCACAGAGCTGGGAGGGACTGGCCCAGGGTCTAGCAGGGAACCTGTGGAGCACCTGGGGCTCAAATCAAGCTCTCCAGAGTCCCAGCCCAGTGCCCTGGCTTCAATCCTGCCCAGGGCACCTAGACAGGTGGGTCCCTTGTACCTGGGGCCCTGCTCCCTACACGGGGCATATGGCCAGGTGAGTCTCCAGTACTTGGGGGGGGGAGGGGCCTGATCTCTGCCCTGGTCACACATCCAGGTGAGTCCCTGGAACCCGAGGGCCCCGATCCCTGCCCGGGGGCGCGGCCAGGTGAGTCCCCGGTACCCGAGGGCCCCGATCCCTGCCCGGGGGCGCGGCCAGGTGAGTCCCCGGTACCCAAGGGCCCCGATCCCTGCCCGGGGGCGCGGCCAGGTGAGTCCCCGGTACCCGAGGGCCCCGATCCCTGCCCGGGGGCGCGGCCAGGTGAGTCCCCGGTACCCGAGGGCCCCGATCCCTGCCCGGGGGCGCGGCCAGGTGAGTCCCCGGTACCCGAGGGCCCCGATCCCTGCCCGGGGGCGCGGCCAGGTGAGTCCCCGGTACCTGCAGGGCGGAGCCGCCTCCCTTCCCCGCCCCCGCCGGGTCCCGGCCGCACATTCCTCCAGAGCCGCTTCCTGCTCCGGGCCGGGAGCGACATGGCCCTGGCGGCCGCCGCGGGCAGGTGAGACCCCGGGGACCGGGCTGGGGGCGGGTCGGTGGGTCCCCCCCCCTCTCCCGGCCGCTGGGTCTTTGCGCTCCGCGTCCCCCGCGGGAAACGCATCTGCAATGCAGCGTCCCCGCCCCTGCCCCTGCCCCGGGGGCTCCCGCCGGTCCGGGGGGTCCTGCCCCCTGCGTCTCCCCGGGGCAGCGGGCGGGGGATGTGGCTGGATCCAGCGCGGGGGGCGTTGGGGGAGGGGAGCAGGCTGGTCTTGGGGGCACAGGAGGGGGAGGGGCAGGTGGTGGGTGCCGGTTGCTGGGGGGCGATTACAGACAGTTATGGGGGGGGGGCTCTGGGCTGCTCCCCCTGGAACTTTGGTCCAGCCCCAATGTCCAGGTTTCTGGGGTGCCCTGTGTTTGGGGGACCCGGGGGGGCTGCAGGGTCGAGGGGGACCAGGACAGTGACCCGGGTGGCAGGGGGCCCGGGCTCCCCCAGGTGCTGCGGGTGGGCCGGGGTTGGGGCCGTGGGAGGATGCAGGGTCCCTGCTCCGGATGCCGGCTGGGCCCAGCCGCCTGGCCTGGCACCGCTGCCCAGCGCCTGCCCTGCCCTGCCCTGCGCGGCAGCCCGGCCTCGGGCCCAGCCCTGTTGGGTGAGGGTGGATGCGCTGCCAAGCCCGTGTTTGCTCAGCGCTCCCGGGCTGCGTCCCTTGGCAAACAGCGCGAAGGCTGCCACGGGGCCTGAGGCCTGGCCCTTGGCGGGGGGGGGGCTGGCAGCTGGGGGGGGCTCCGTCCATCTCACAGCCCGGGGGGGGGATAGACTGGTACTGGGCAGAGGGAGAGAAAATTGCTGAGTAATCTCCCCTCCCCCACCGGACTTCTCCCCTCACTCCCGACCCCTGACCCCTGCCAGCCCAGTCCTGAGCCCCCCCAGCCCTACTGGTGCCCCTCACTCCCACCCCACAGCCCCTACAAGCTCAGCCCTGAGCCCCCCAGCCCTGCTGGTGCCCCTCACTCCACCCCACAGCCCCTACAAGCTCAGCCCTGAGCCCCTCAGCCCTGCTGGTGCCCCTCACTCCACCCCAAAGCCCCTACAAGCTCAGCCCTGAGCCCCCCAGCCCTGCCAGTGCCCCTTACTCCACCCCACAGCCCTAGGCTCCTCCACCCACCCAGGGCTCCCCCTCCCAGCTCTACCTGTGCCACTCAATCCGGATTCTCACCCCCCCCCCCGCAATATCTCAGCCCTGGGCTCCCCCATCTTTGCCCCTCACCAGCCCTTATCTGTTTCTGTGCTAGGCACGATATCTTCCTGCCACAGGCCTTGTTAATAAATACACGTCTGTTCTGTGCTGGGGCGGGGTTGGGGGGGACAACACACTGTCCTGTCAGGCGCTGCTGAAATATCGTCTGTTCCAACAATCCAGTCGCCGGCTGTGACAGAGCAGCTGTGAACGTTCGAATTTCACAGCAGCAGGGCCAGGCCAGGTTCCCCCCAGAGTCTGAAAAGAGCCGGCCCAGGAGTCCGGCTGTGTAGCAATGGGAGCGTTCCCTAGGCCCGGGCACTCGAGCTGGGCCAGGCCCTGAAAAGGGTAACTGGGAGAGCTGGGTTATTACGGCCCTGCCAGCCGGACAGGCAAGATCCTGGTGCACCAAGATGAGATGCTGTTGTGAAAGGATTAGAAACAGGGAAAGCAACTGACGCCAAGCCCTAGGGGTTAAGGCAAATAGCACCTGCCAGACGTGCGGTGTTCTTCCACGAGGTTACACGTTAGGTTGATGGAGGCAATGGGGATGTGACCTTCGTCGATGTGGTGCGTCACTTGGTACCGCACGATGTTCCAGAGGCAAATAGGCAGCGGGTTTAAAACAAACCAAAGGAAGTTTTTCTTCACTCAGCGCACAGTCAACCTGTGGAACTCCTCGCCAGAGGATGCGGTGAAGGTCAGGACTTTAACAGGGTTCAAAAAAGAGCTGGAGAGGTTCCTGGAGGTTAGGTCCATCAGCGCTATTAGCCAGGATGGGTAGGAATGGTGTCCCCAGCCTCTGTTTGTCTGGAAATGGGTGACAGGGGAGGGATCACGTGAGGATTCCCTGTTGTGTTCCCCCCTCTGGGGCACCTGGTCTTGGCCACTGTCGGCAGACAGGACACTGGGCTGGCTGGATTGTTGGTCTGACCCAGGGTGGCCGTTCTGATGTAAAAACTAGCCCAGTGCCAGTGCAAGCTGGCCCACAGGAAGGGGATCCTACTCCACGTCACTGCGAGGGCTAATCGCCAGCGGGCAGGCGTCTGTCCGGGGGGGTCCTGCCGGGGCTGCCTCTTGGCCCTGCAGTTTCTGGCCTTTTTATCAGCACCCTGGGAGAAAACACCCAATGGCCTGCGGGCGACACAAAGAACCGGGGAGTGATCCGTCACCAAGAGGGCCGCGCACTGTGGTGGTGCAGCCTGGATCGCCTGGCGAACTGGGCACAAGCAAACCGCATGTTAATCCGGCCGAGGGTGACGTCTCGGGATGAAGCCTCAGTTGGACTTGCTGGCTGCGGGGGGGGAGGGGGGGGCTCAGACAAAGATGGGGGCGCGGCAGAGAGTCAGCCGAACGCGAGCTCCCCCTGTCACACTAGGCTCCGGATGGCCAATGCGATCCCGGATGGTAAACAGGAATGGCTAGTAGGAGCAGAGAGGCGACTTTCCTTCCGGCTCCGGCTCCGGCTCCGGTAGCAGGACGCCCCTGTATAAATGTGGCCTGCAGTTCTGGTCACCCACCTGTCCAAGGAGGTGTAGCAGGATTGGGAAAGGTCCAAAAAAGGGCACAAAAAATGATCAGTGAGGTGGAAAAAGATGACTAAGGGAGGATAAGTCCAAGGTCTGTAAAATCATGATCGGGGTGGCGAAAGCGAATAAAGCAGTGTTATTTACTGCATCCCATAACACAGGAACCAGAGGTCACATCAATTAAATCAATAGTCAATGGCCAGTTGGAAAGCAACCAAAAGGCAGTATTTCCTCCCACAACCTGTGGAACTCCTTGCCAAGGGATTTTGTGAAGGCCAGGACTAGAACATGGTTCAAAAAAGACTAGATGGGTTCCTGGAGGATTGGTCCATTGGTGGCTATTAGCCAGGATGGGCAGGGATGCCAAACCAAGTTCTGGGCACCCCTTCCCTCTGACTTCTTGAAGCGGGGAATAGGTGATGGGGGATGGGAGCCTGGTCTGTCTAGAGATGGCGAAGGGGCGACTTGCTGCCAGCCTCCGAGCACCGGGGGGGGAGGGGGGAACTGGGGTTACCAGCCGGCTCCAGGCCCGCGGACAAGGGCCCAGATCTGCCCCAGTTCCACCCAGCATTAACTCAGGGCAGGGCTGTGGGGGTGGGGCTAGGGGGTGCCCATGGCTGGAGTCTCTAACCAGCCCTTCTGGGCTCCCCCCCGCAGCCCCCCACCCGGCTTGGAGGCCGCCCTGGCCGAGTGCATGGAGGCCCTGAATTCCTTCCTCTGCAACCGGTTCAGCGAGAGCCTGGAGAAGCTGCAGCCCAGGTGGGTGACGGAGCTGCCCGAGGGCCCCGATCCTCCCGGTATCTGCAGGGTGTGTGTGTTGGGGGAGCTCACCCTGGCCCCGCCCCCGGCCCAGGCAGCCAGAGCCTGGTGGGGTGGGGCTCCTGGGGGTGAGTGTCGTGGGGGGGGGGCTCCTCCTGTCACCAGCTCCCTATCCCCGCAGGGCCAAGGAGAGCATGTACCACGCCCTGGTCTACGCCACCATCCTGGAGATGCGGGCCATGATGACCTTCGAGCACGAGGACATCATCCAAGCCGGGCAGACCATGAAAGAGGCGCAGGAAATCTGCCAGAGGTCGGGCGGGCGGGGGCAACCGGGGAAGGGGTGGGGCTCATGGGGGCTGGCTGGCGCTGGGGGAGTGACAGGGTGTGGGCAGTGGGACCCCAGGCCCTGAGAGCTGGGCTCCCATGGGGGCTGGAGGGAAGGGTGGGTGCCCTGGCCAGGTGGGATGGACCCGCCCGCTGTGTGTCATAGCCCCGCTGAGGGGGAGATTCCCTGGGCACTTCAGAGCTGAGCAGGGTGGCCGTGGGGCAAAGGGGGAGGAGCCCCTCCAATTACAGCTTCCCTGGTGGGAGAACATCCCCCCCTCAGGTGGGGAAGATGGGAGGGGGGGACAATGTAGCTGCCCCTCCCCAGCCACTGTCTCCTCACCCCCAGGTTTCGGAGGAAATCCAGTGTGGCCGGCTCCCTCTCCAGCTTGGTCGGCAAGGCAGATTCGTTCACCGAGGGTAAGGGCCGACGGGGGGTCGGTGAGAGCAGGGCCTGGCAGCCAGGACTCCTGGGTTCTGTCCCCAGCTCTGGGGGAGGGCTGGAGTGGGGGGCGGGGCTTGGGGATGGGTGGCCCCGCCTCCACTCCCTGTCTCTCTCTCACAGAGGAGCTGCACGCCGAGGTTTGCTACGCGGAGTGTCTCCTGCAGCGGGCGGCTCTGACCTTCCTGCAGGTACAGCCCCCCCCCTCTGTGGGCAAAGCGCCAGGGGTCAGGACGCCTGGGTTCCCAACTAAATCCCAGGTGCTGCGGGGCGGGGGCCCAGCAGGGGGCGCTCTCCCCTGGCAGACAGGGCTGGTCCCACCACGCCACTAGGGGGCGCTGCAGGCCCCTCCCCAGGAGCAATTCCAGGTTCTCACCTTCGTTTCCTGTCTCGTTAGAGACAAAGTTGCTATGTGGCTGCCCCGTGCCCCACCCCAGAGGTGGCTGCATCTCAGTGCTGGGCTGGGGGTCCCTGTGTAAACAACCCCCCGCGCCCCACCCCAGAGGTGGCTGCATCTCAGTGCTGGGCTGGGGGTCCCTGTGTAAACAACCCCCCGCACCCCACCCCAGAGGTGGCTGCATCTCAGTGCTGGGCTGGGGGTCCCTGTGTAAACAACCCCCCGCGCCCCACCCCAGAGGTGGCTGCATCTCAGTGCTGGGCTGGGGGTCCCTGTGTAAACAACCCCCCGCGCCCCACCCCAGAGGTGGCTGCATCTCAGTGCTGGGCTGGGGGTCCCTGTGTAAACAACCCCCCGCGCCCCACCCCAGAGGTGGCTGCATCTGAGCACTCAGCTGGGGGTCCCTGTGTAAATAACCCCCTGCGCCCCACCCCAGAGGTGGCTGCATCTGAGCGCTGGGCGCGGGGCCCTTCCCCCGCAGTACGGTCATTTCCCTCCTCCCCGCAGGATGAGAACATGGTGAATTTCATCAAGGGGGGGATCAAGGTGCGGAGCAGCTACTTGATCTACAGGTGAGGGATGCCCTGGTGGGGAAGCTGGGGGAGGGGCCCCTGGTCAGGCTGCTGCCTCCGGTAGGGGAGGGGGGTCCCGGCAGGGCCCTCAGCCTCCGAACAGCTCTTGTGTGAAGGTGGCAAATGCAGTGGTTCTTCTGGGGTACTCAGTGTGGGGGACTGAGAACCGGGGACGGGGAGCCAGGACGCCTGGGTTCTCTCCCAGCTCTGGGCGGGCAGTGGGGGCTAGTGGTTAGAGCAGGGGACCGAGAGCCAGGACGCCTGGGTTCTCTCCCAGCTCTGGGCGGGCAGTGGGGGCTAGTGGTTAGAGCAGGGGGGCTGAGAGCCAGGATGCCTGGGTTCTCTCCCAGCTCTGGGCAGGCAGTGGGGGCTAGTGGTTAGCTCTCTCCTCTTCTGTTCCTTGTCCAGGGAGCTGAGCAGTTTCGTCCAGTCCAGTCACTGTAGGGCAGGTGCTGCCCATGTGCACTTGGAGGGCGGGGTGGCGCTGGGCATCGGTGCCTTTAACCTGGTGAGTCACTGCTCAAGGGATGGATGGGGAATGGGCCGGGGGGGGGGGGGGGGGGGGGTTGGGGCCTTCCCCCTCTGGGGGTGCCAGTGCTGATTTGGCCCGGGCGGGGGACTGGCGGGGGGGCAGGGACGGGGCCGTTCATTTCTCTGTCCCCCCAGACGCTCTCCCTCTTCCCGCCGCGGATCCTGAAGCTGCTGGAATTCGCTGGGTTTTCGGGGGACAAGGTAATCCCCAGCCTGGGCCCCCCATCATTCCTTGGGGGGAGGGGCTGCCCCACTCAGTCTGCAGGTCCCTGCCATGGGGGTTCCCCAGTCACAGCTGGGAAGGGGAGTTCTGGGGGGTTCCCGCCAGGGGAGTGGGTCTGGGGGGCTCGCTGGGGTCTGGGCCTTGTCTCCATTCCCAGCCCCTGGCGGCCAGAGGGAACCGCTGAGCCCCACAACCCCAGCTCTCGGGGCTGCGGTGTGGGGTGGGGGTGTGAGCATCTCCCCCCCATACTCTTGCTGGCCTGCAGCTGCCCCCAGAGGGCACCTGGCCTGTGGTTGTGGTTGGCCGTGATGGGCCGCGCTGCCCCAGAGGTGGCCGCATCCGGCAGCGCTCCAGGGCTCTGTGGGGTGACGGCGCCCGCTGGCCTCAGTACCCACCCCTGCCGTGTCTCTCTGCCCAGGAGTACGGGCTGCAGCAGCTGCGCGAGGGAGCGACCACCCCGAACCTGCGGGCCCTGCTGTGCACCATGCTGCTGCTCTGCTACTACACCTTCCTCACCTTCCTCCTGGGTAGGGCCTGGCTGGGACACGGGGCCTGTCCCCTCCAGGGGGCGCCGGCTCTGGGCTGCCCCCCCCCCCCCATTCCCATTCAGGGCTCCCTCATGGCTCCTGGAGCCGGGGGGGGGGGGGCTTTGCCCCAGCTGACCCCTCCTTGTGCCCTCACAGGGATTGGGGAGGACGATTTCACGGAAGCCGAGAGCCTGTTGAGACCCTACCTCTCTCGCTACCCCACGGTAGGGGCCGGCTGGCGGGGCCTTTCCTTCTGCAGAGTGCTAGGGTTGGGGGGCTGCCCCAGGTGCCCACGCTCCGGCCCCCTGTGGGTTTCTCTGCCCTGGCTAACACTAGGGAGGGCGGAAAGAACTTGTGGGTCCCCGATCCCCACCCGGTGCCCCTCACTCCCGCCCTGCAGCCCTGCTCTTTCCTGTGCCGTGTGGCTGTGGCTGCGTGTGACCTCCCTGGGCTGAGCCCCCCTTCCCCAGCCTCCCTTCCTGGGTGACCCCGGCCCCCCCAACGTGACGGCCCCTTTCTCCTCTCTGCAGAGCGCCATCTTCCTCTTCTTTGCCGGCAGGATCGAGGAGATCAAAGGGAACATCAGCGAGGTACGAGCCAGGCCCTGGGGCAGGGGGTCCTGAGCCAGCCAGTCCCTGCCCTGGGGGAACCGGCGCCCCTCGGGGGGGGGGAAGGCCCTGGCGGAGGTGGCGCCCCTCAGGGGGAGGTCCCAGACCCCCATCCCTGCCTTGAGGGAGCTGGCACCCCTTGGGGGGAAGGTCCCAAGCCCCCGTCCCTGGGGGAGCCGGCACCCCTTGGGGGGAAGGTCCCGAGAGCCCCCGTCCCTGGGGGAGCCGGCGCCCCTTGGTAGGGGAGGGCCCTGGGGGAGCCGGCGCCCCTCGGAGGGGGGGAAGGCCCTGGGGGAGGTGGTGCCCCTCGGAGGGGGGAAGGCCCTGGGGGAGGCGGCGCCCCTCGGAGGGGGGGAAGGCCCTGGGGGAGGTGGTGCCCCTCGGGGGGGGAAGGCCCTGGGGGAGCCGGCGCCCCTCGGGGGGGGGAAGGCCCTGGGGGAGCCGGCACCCCTTGGTGGGGGAAGGCCCTCTGGGAGCCGGCACCCCTCGGAGGGGGGGGAAGGCCCTGGGGGAGGCGGCGCCCCTCAGGGCGGGGAGGGCCCTGGGGGAGCCGGCGCCCCTCGGGGGGGGAAGGCCCTGGGGGAGGCGGTGCCCCTCGGGGGGGGGAAGGCCCTGGGGGAGGCGGCGCCCCTCGGAGGGGGGGGAAGGCCCTGGGGGAGGCGGCGCCCCTCGGAGGGGGGGGAAGGCCCTGGGGGAGGCGGCGCCCCTCGGAGGGGGGAGGGCCCTGGGGGAGGCGGTGCCCCTCGGAGGGGGGGGAAGGCCCTGGGGGAGGCGGCGCCCCTCAGGGGGGGGAGGGCCCTGGGGGAGGTGGCGCCCCTCAGGGGGGGGAGGGCCCTGGGGGAGCCGGTGCCCCTCGGGGGAAGGCCCCTGCCCCACGTGACTCTCTGGGCCTCTCGGCGCAGGCCATCGGCAGGTTCGAGGCCGGCTGCGCGAGCCAGCAGGCCTGGAAGCAGTTCCACCACATGTGCTACTGGGAGCTGATGTGGTGCTTCGCCTACAAGGGCGTGTGGAAAATGGCCTATTTCTACGCCGACCTGCTGAGCAAGGAGAACCGCTGGTCCAAGGTGCGGCCGAGGGGGAACGGGGCGGTGGGGGGGCAGCGCCCAAGGGGTTAACTGGGGAGGCGCTAGGCCGGGCAGCGCCCCCTAGTGGCCAGCACTGGGGGGGGAGAGCGCCCCCTGCTGAGCTCCCGAGGTTTCCCACGTACCCACAGCAGACGAGGCGGGCCGGGCTGGTTCTGGGCCCGGTCCGTTGGGGGTTCAAGCCCCAGCCTCGCGGGTGGGACTGATGGGCCTGGCCGTGTCCCGCTGCAGGCCATGTACGTGTATATGAAAGCCGCCTTCCTCAGCATGCTGCCCCCCCAGGAGCCCCGGCCCTTCGGGGAGAGCGAGGTGGAGCTGTTCAGGTAGGGCCGGGGAGCTGCCGGGGGTGGGGCAGGAGTCCTGGAGATCTGGGGGCTTCGCAGCACGGGGAGCATGAGATGGGTTTGGGGGGATGGGCTGCGGGTTGGGAGTGAGGCACGCCAGCGGGGGGAGGGGGAGAGCCCTGGGAGTGAGGGGCCCTGGCAGGACTGGGGGGGGAGCCGCAGGGCTGGGCTGGCAGGGGCTGCGGGGCGGGAGTGAGGGGCCGCTCCCCCTCAGCCGGCCACGCTGCTCTGTCCCTGCTCCAGCCAGGGAAATGGCTGGCTCCCTGCCCCCCACGTCTTCCCCGCCTGTCCTGCTGCCCCTGGCTGGGCTGTGTGTGGGGGGGTGCCAGCGGCTGCCTACAGCGATGAGAGGGACGTGGGTGTGGGCAGGACTCCAGGGGGAGGAGTCTAGCGATTAGAGGGGGTTTGGGAGCCAGAACTTCTGGGATCTCCCCCAGCTCTTGGAAGGGTGTGGGGTCTAGTGGTTAGAGAGGGGAATTCTGCTGGAAATGCTGCGCCAGCTTCAGACAGATCAACGCCGTGGGCCACGTTACACTCAAATGGATCGTTCACCGCACGGGAGGTGGGGCTGCCCAGGCCGTCTGTGATACCAGCTCTAACCGGTTTTGGCTCTGGTCACAGCTGGACCTGCCGCACGTGGGCAGTGACAATTCCGATGGGTGGTCATTAGGTTCCAGAGTGAACAGCCGGGGTGGAAACAGGTTCTATCTGAGCCATTGGTTCAGGCTGCCGGCCAATGGGCTGGCTAGAACCAGGCTCTTCCATGCAAGTGGAGACTCTGGGTCCAGGGCCCCAAGCGCAGCCTCCCTCCCCATGGATCTCAGCCCAGCTGTCTCCCCCCCCAAGGCAGGTGTCATCTTTTAAGCAGAAGATCGCAGGCAAGTCTCCCCCCACGGAGAAGTTTGCCATCCGGAAAGCCCGGCGCTATAGGGGCAGCAATCCGGTCCCGCTGCCGGTGCCAGCCCTGGTGAGGGGGGATGGGCGCGTGGGGGGGGGGGAAGTTGTATTGGATGGTGCTTGGAAAAGGAGCGGCTCAGACCTGTTACCATCCCCCAGCAGCTACTGCACTGGGGGATGGGAGGGGCTGGGAGCCAGGGCTCCTGGGTTTTCTCCCCAGCTCTGGGAGGGAAGTGGGGGCTAGTGGTGAGAGCAGGGAGGTTGGGGGTGGCGGGACTCCTGGGTTCTCTCCCCAGCTCTGGGAGGGGAGTGTGGGCTAGCAGTTAAAGACAGGGGGCCTGGGAGTCAGGAATGCCGGCTCAATCCCATCTTCGCCACTTGACCTTGGACTGAGTGTGTCCTGCTCAATGCCTCAGTTTCCCCCACTTCCCACTGGCCCTGAGGGCTCGCCATGATAACCAGGGCAGGGCAAGTGGGGTTGGGGGTGCAGGGAGGGATTTGGACAGTTTTGTGTCTGTGCAAGGGGGAGTGGGGGCCGTCCCGGGGGCCCAGCTCTGCCCCACACGACGCGCAGCCTGAGCTGCTGCTCTGACCCCCCCCTCCCCGCCCGCTGTCCCTGCCCAGGAGATGATGTACATGTGGAACGGCTTCTCAGTGCTGGGGAAGCAGCCGGAGCTGCTGGAGGGGACGCTGGAGACGCTGACGCAGGCTGAGAAAAAGCTGCAGGAGTCGCCAGGTAACAGGCATGAGGCCTGTTGGCAGCTTCTGTCCAGCCCTAGGGCAGGGGCTGGCCAGCTCGGGGTGGGGAATGGGGCAGGGCCCTGGTTCCAATAGGGCCCCGGGGTGGGGGGTGGGGGCCAAGAGCAGTTTTCCCCACGTGGCTGCATCATGTTTGTTGGGTCTGCGTCCCAGTGGAAAGACCAAGTCCCCCCGTCTCTGCCCAGAGCCGGAGGGGGGTAGAAGGCACATCTAGGGGGGGTATAGGGAGTGGGGGAGACACAGGGGGGCAGCTGCATGGAGGTGGGGGCTGTCTATGGGGCATGGAGGAGGGGACATGGAGGGCTGTCTATGGGGCGCAGGGAGAGGGGCACATGAGGGGGCTGTATACAGGGCATGGGGAGAGGGTATATGGGGGGCTGTGTATGGGGCATGGGGGAGGGGACATGGAGGGCAGTGTACAGGGTGTGGGGGGAGGGGTACATCAGGGAGCTGTGTATGGGGCACGGGGCACATTGGGGGCAGTGTACAAGGTGTGGGGGAGGGGTACATCAGGGAGCTGTGTATGGGGCACGGGGCACATTGGGGGCAGTGTACAAGGTGTGGGGGGAGGGGTACATCAGGGAGCTGTGTATGGGGCACGGGGCACATTGGGGGCAGTGTACAGGGCGTGGGGGAGGGGCTGTGTATGGGACGCGGGGGGCTGTGTGAGGTGGGGGCTCTCCCTGCCGCGCCCCCCCCGCCCCCCCGCTGCGGATGCCCAGAGGAGCTGGGCCCGGCCCCCTGACGCCCGACTCCCCACAGCCAGCGAGTTCCAGGCGGACGACCAGGCCCTGTTGCTGCTGCTGAGGGGGCTCTGCATGAAACACCTGCGGCGGCCGGCCGAGGCCGAGGCCTGCTTCAGCGCCGTGCAGGGCAGGTGGGCCCCCCCGCCCCGGGAGCCCAGCGTCTGGGGCCGTCGCTCCCCCCACAGGCCGGGGCTACCCCCCCATGGCCGCTCCCAACAGGATCCCCCCAGCCCAGGGGCCACAAGCGGGGACCCCCGGAAGGGACGGGGAGCCCTGGGGCTGGGGTTGAGCTCCCCCTCGGGTTGCCAGGTGTCTGGGTTTGAACCGCCCAGGCCAGCGTTTGAGCCTCCTGTCCTGGAAACAAGCGGAGACAATAGGGTGGAGACAATAGAGCCAAGACAATAGGGTGGAGACAATAGAGCCAAGACAATAGGGCGGAGACAATAGAGCCAAGACAATGGAGCTGTCCGGTGATTTCTCAACCAGGTGGAATGCAGATTGGGTTGTCGTGTCAAGTGTGTCCAGTACTTTTGTTGAAACCATCTGGCCATCCTAGTTCCCCCGTCTAGGGCCTGGGGGATTGTTCCCTTGCTAGGGGCTGGGGGGCCTGGCCCTGGGGGGCGCTGTGCTTTTTCAGATCTGTCTGGGCCCACGCCAGGTGCCAGGTCCCTGGGTGCTGCGCGGGGCGGTTGGTGGCCATGGAGTGCTGGGCGGGGGGGGGGGTGCCAGCTGTCTGTCTGTCTGTCTGTCTGACTGTCTGTCTGTCCCTGCCGCCGGCAGCGAGAAGCGGATCCGCTGCGATCACTACCTGGTGCCCAACGCGCTGCTGGAGCTGAGCCTGCTGCACATGGCGCAGGGCCGCAGCGAGGAGGCCGTCGGGCTGCTGCGCCGAGCCAGGTAGGGCCTGTCAGCTGCGGCTAGGCCTGGCCCTTTGCCCCCCTCCTCCCGCCCCCCCCCCCACAGTGCCCTGCCCTTGCGGTGGGCCCCTCCACCCCATCCTCCACCCAACTGCTCCCTTCTGGCATCTGAGTTTCCCATAATCCTGCGGGAGAGGAGATGGCGGCGGGTGGGGTTGGGTGGAGGTTCTCTGTGGCCTTGAAGGATCTGTGTCGGGAGGGTCACTCCCACCCCCATGGGACTGGGGGGCTGTGTCTGGGGGGGTCACTCCCACCCCCATGGGACTGGGGGGCTGTGTCGGGGGGGTCACTCCCACCCCCATGGGACTGGGGGGCTGTGTCTGGGGGGGTCACTCCCACCCCCATGGGGCTGGGGGGCTGTGTCTGGGGGGGGTCACTCCCACCCCCATGGGACTGGGGGGCTGTGTCGGGGGGGTCACTCCCACCCCCATGGGGCTGGGGGCATGTCTATGAACAGTTGACGGCTGGAGGGATGGCCAGCTGGCTGTGTAGCTGATTTGGGGGGTAGGGCTCTGCGGGGCGGCTGGGGCACCCCTGCTCACAGGGATGGTGCTGACTGGTGGCAATGGCGGAGGGCCCCGGGGGGTGGCATGAAGACTGGCCGCGGGGAGCTGGGGGGGGGCGTATTTGTGGCTGTTTCCGCCCCGTGATGACCCCTCCCCACTGCAGGAACAACTACAAGAACTATTCCATGGAGTCCCGCACGCTCTTCCGGATCCACGCGGCTCTGTCTCGGCTCAAGGCTGACCAGGAGGAGAACGGCACGGAAGGACCCAGCCCCTCCTAGGGACCCGCCCCCCCAGCCAAGACAGGAGGGGGGGGGCTCTGGGGTGGAATTGTTCCCCCTCCCGTCCCCCGCGGCAGCAACCTGCACTTTCAATGAAGCCAAATTGACTTTACCCTTCTGGTGCCGCTCTGCCCCCCAGAGAGACGGCTCTGCCCCGAAGGCGGCGCCCGGAGGGGTGCGTCCCCACAGCACCGGGGGTACCACTGTGATAAATCAGACGCGGGTGGGGGGGCGGGTTGGGATCCTGCGGCAGGCTGAGCCCAAATGCCCTTAAAGGGCCCGTTCATCCCGCAGCGCCCACCCGTGTCCTAACACCCTGGGAGAGGGGCTAAGCCTGCCCCCCCGCACACGTTCATGACATTAATTTGGGGGTGCAGGAAGGGCTGTGGCTGCTTTGTCAGGCCTGGCTGTGCCCTCCCCCTCCTCCAGGCCGCTTCCCCACTGGCCCAGGTCTGCTCCCTACTGGACCAGGTGCCTCCTCCCCCCCCCCCCGGGTCCGTATTCCCCATGATCCTGTGGGAACGGCATCAGCATGTGCGAGAGCCGGACGGTGCCTCATTCTGCCATCGTCGAGTGGCGCTAGGACCTCGTTGGGGGGCCCTCCCGGGCACCCAGGGACTGTCGCCGCCTCTAGCACTGGCGGCAATTTGTGGCCTTCTTTTGATACCCCCGCCCCTGCTTCCCTGGGACAGAAACTCAGGTCTCCCGCGAGGGGCACAGGGACCTTGCGGCTAAAAGGGAAAAGGGCTCAGTGTGGTGGCTGGGTCTCAGGCCCGTGGCCTCCTGTTGTATCTGTATGTACAAGGAGGAGGGAAACTGAGGCAATAGACGGAGCTTGGTCCTGCCTTGAGGGCGGGGGGCTGGACTCGATGACCTCTCGAGGTCCCTTCCAGTCCTATTATTCTATGATTCTATGAATATGGGGTGCAACTTTGAAGCAAGGATGCTGAGGGTTAGTGGGAGAACTGGGCCTCGAACCCAGATTGCTTGAGGCTGGGTGCTTGTAGGTAGAAAATCATCTGTCTCCACGTAGCCTAGTCCACTGGGGCCTGGGCTGCCCTCAGGCTACGTCTACGCTGCCGGTTTTTTGCGGAAGAGGAGATGCAAATGGTGCCCTCATTTGCATATTGTGCATGCTCATTTGCATATCTTCATCCAATCCTTTTTGCGGACGAGGTTTTGCCGTGAGAAAGCCCCGTGTAGACGGGACCATTTGTCGGAAAAACCAACCTCTTCTGCGCAAGATCCCTTATGCCTCGAAAAATGAGGTTTACAGGATCGGAAGAAGATATGCAAATGAGCGCACAAGCTATGCAAACGAGCGCGCCGTTTCCATAGCCTCGTCCGCAAAAACCCCGTAGTGTAGACGTAGCCTCAGCGTCCCAGTGGTGACACGCTGATGTAGGGAAATCCGTGCGAAAGACGCGGCGTAAGCCGGGTGTGTCCTGGTTCCGTTCAGGGCTGGTGTACTCGCAGCAGCGGGGTGATGTTAACCACCCGTGCTTCCGGGCAGGCAGATGCGCCAGGGTGGAAGCTGGGTTTGAATTGGTCAGTCCCGGGGGCTGCGGCACTCACGGCCACGCGGGCCACGCGCTGATCCCTTCCAACTGGGCCACGCTTTCTACTTTGGCCCCTATCCTGCCCAAGGAGCAGCCGAGCCGAACCCAGACGTCTGGAGCGCACCGTGGCCAGCTGTGTGCTCTGGGCCGGCGCCGCTAGCCAGCTTCCCAAGCAGCAGTGAGGTTGCTCCGTGCTGAGTTGGGGGTGCGGCAGGACTAGCTCCCAAGGGGCACGTTAGCTGCCCCACCATCCCGGGCACAGTCAGCAGGACCATGGCGAAGGCTGTTTCCCTGCGTGGCTCTGGGCCCGTACGCGACACCACAGGATGGAACAGAATAGAGGGGGATCCTGCAATGCACAGCAGCGCCCCCCCCCACCAGCCATGTGCCTGCCGAAGCTGCTGCGGGCTGATGGCCAAACCAGGGGTTGAATGCCCTGGCGTGGGGAGGGGGTGGCCGAGTGACTGTCCAGACGCCTGGGCTGTTTTCATGAGCGATCCAAAACGCTCGTCCCTATCCCGGGGCAGGTTGCCGCCAGGAGAAAATCTCGGTGCTTCTGCGGGTCTGGACGTTGCGCAGGGCGGGGCTAGTTAGGAACAGATTTAAGCCAAAGCGGGCCCGTGGCCTTGCGCTGGTTTCATGGAATCAGTTGCTTTTAAACCCCTTTGCAGCAGCTTCGGGCACCTTTGAAGAGACGAGTCCTGTTAGGGGCCAGAGCCCCTAAGGCCAGAGCCGGATTCCCCAGGACACCCCGTGCGGAGCGGCTGTACTGCCGGGGAGATGGGACTGTCGTTAAATGAACCCTTGATTAAGTGATGGAGGTTTGGGATCTGTAGGGCGGAATCGTGTTTTAAAATCGAATTGGGCTCCACCGAGAGGGTTAATTGTGGAGACAATGTAAAAAAAATAAATAGAGGTGTTTCATTTGTATTCCATGCGGCTGGGTGGGTTTTTTTTCTTCCTGTGGAAAAAAAAGGGAGGTCCCCTTAAATATACCAAACTCTGCCCCCTGTTGGTTTTGTTTAGCATACCGCTTTGCTCAGCGGCCCCAGATTACGATTTATCTCCACAGATTCAAGGTATGAAGCCTCAAATGAATTCAGGCCCCTAGGAAATGACAGATCAACACCACCTGTTGTGGAGGCAGGGTGCAAAGTACCCCCCCAGTAGGCCATGATGGGCTATCTGACTCCGGGGGCAATGCCACCCTGACCCCGGTCTGCAAAACCAATTTATGCCTTGAATCTATAACACGAATTTGTGTTTTTAGCCTCGCTAATGAACCCAGCTCCACACAAATATCATTTTTTGCATTCTGATAAAATCTTGGGCCCCATATCATGTGGCGGTGGGTTCCGCAGGTCAAAGGTGCAGTACAAACAAATATTGCCTTGAGGTGGATTTATGTGTTGGGCTGGGAGGCAGAGTGGCCTAGTGGATAGACTGTTTTGTGAGCGTGCAGGTTTCCCTTACCCAGCTTTGCCACTGGTCTCCTGGGAGGCCTTGGGCAAGTCACCTTCACTGCTCTGTACCGCAGTTTCCCCAGTCTCTAAAATAGGTATAATGCTACTGACTTCCTTTGGAAAGTGCTTTGAGACCTGCTGCTGAAGAGCTAGGGGTTGTCATACTGTGACACGGAGAAACCACACACCCCAGCCGCCTTTCTCCTACTCATTCACTCTCGGGGGGTATTGCGATGGTACAATGCTCTAGCCTAGGGGTTTTCAAAGGACGGGGCGTGACCCAGCACTGGGTGGTGGCATGTTGGGCACCAGGACTCGTTGCGGCATGTGGATCAGGTGGCCAGCAGGGGGCGCTAAGGTAGCTCCCTGCCTGTCCTACCAGGGCAGATTGTGCTGCGCCCCAGAAGTGGCCAGCACCAGCATCAGCTTCTGGGGGGAGAGGGCTCCCTCCCCTGCCCCAGGCACTAGCTCCACACTCCCGTTGGCTGGGGACCTGCTGCTGGGCGTAGTATGGTCTGTGGTGCCAGGAAGCTGCCTGAGCCCCCCCCCCCCCCCCCCCGCTGACTGGGAGCCGCTCGAAGGAAGCCCCTCTGGCTCCCCCCCAAAGCCGGAGCCCCCTCCTATGCCCCAAAGCTCCATCCTCAGCCCCGCCCTGGAGCCCCCACAATTTTCTTCCACTGGGTCACGAGGAAAAAAAAGTTTGAAACCCGCTGGCCTAGCACAGGTGAGTCCGCCCGGCCTCCATGCGCCCCACTAGGAACCCCCAGGGCTCGGCTGCATGCGGGACCGTACCAGGAGCGGCCCCGATCTTCCGAGGCACTTAAGGACCCGACTCCATTGATGTCAGGGCCAGCCTGGGCTGTGGACTCGATCGGCTGGGCTCCTCTCACCAGACCGCCTGTGCAACCGGGGCCTGAAAGGAATTCCTGCTGGAACCGGAGCTGCTCTTTGAGGCGAACACGGCAGCATGGCTCACAGCTCAGCCACCCGGGAAAGTCATTCCGGGGGTTAGTCACCTGCCCGTTACCGCCACCTGCATGAATGGGGCTGGCTTCTACTCCCCCCCGCCCCGTGGTGCCTGTCTGGCGTGGGCCGCTGGCGGGAAGAGCCTGTTTGCAATGTTTTGCCATGGGAGGGGGGTTTAACTGGTTATTCCAGGACCGCCTCCCCTGTGGGGCCAGCAGGCAGAATAACGCATCGGGTAGAGCCCATGGACCTATGAAAAGCCAGGGAGGGGAGGGCAACGCTCCCCTTTGCCCTAGAGGCAATGACACCCTGACTCGTAGTCGGGGGAAGATGCTTTCTTGGTAAATGCCCAACCCCACCGTGGCTGAGCCCTGGGCACTGGCTCTGGGGTGAATCCGGGGCCCATTCCCTCTCCTACTCCCCTTTCACCCCAGCCCCTCCCTAGATCAAGCTTCAGCTGGGCCGCAAGACTCCTAACGCTGCTGCCTCCTAGTGGCCCCCTGGGGGAAGCGCACCACTGCAAAGCCACCATGCCTAGCCCGCCGCCCCCTCGGCGCAGCTGGGCCGAGCAGCAGCCGCCGTGATGCTCACAGCTGCTCCCCGCCAGGGAGCGTTTTGTTTTCCGACGGTGCAAACACCTGCTCTGTGCGAAGAGGGGTCTCCCAAGCCAGCAGCCCAGCTGCTGGTGCTGCAAGGAAACCAATTTTGCTGTTTGATCAGGAGAGCTGTCCCAGCTGTGTGAAGCAGCCCAGGCATCATGCCAGGGAGGGGGGGGGGGGGGGGGGGGCACTGAAGCATCTAAGGGAGGGAGGGAAACCTCTGTCCACCGAGCTGAGAAAGGCTTTTGAAAGAGTCACAAATTTCACTTCCCAGCCACCTCCCGAGGCAGCGAGAGGGGAGGTAACGTGCCAAGGCTACGCTGCAGCCCCGCAGGGAAGCAATGGCTGGGTGATTAGGGCCCCAACTCAGCATGGGAGGGGCCCACATTCAATTTCCTGCCCTGCCTCAGACTGACCCCGGGCAATGTATTTCACCAGGCCGTGCCTCAGTTTCCCCAACCCTAAAAGAGGGGTGCAAGCGCTGCCCTGCCTCTGTGTGGGAGGAGAAACATTTTAAACGGTGAGGGGCTTGGATACGATGGGGATGGGGCCCTAACACAGGCAGAACCGGGAGCTCTGGTTCCCCAGCACTCCTACCCTTATGTGAGGAAAGGCTTAAGGGGGGAGCAGGTTTTGTCTCAAAGAAAAACAACTGAGGGGGACTTGACCATCTCAAAGCTCTTATGAAGGGGACAGGCAGGGCTATCCCAACCCCCCCCCTGGCCTTTTCTTCAAGCCCTGACCCCCCAGCAATGCAGCCCAGGGGATACCAGATCTGGCATCAGCAGGGTTTCAATCCCTCCAGAGAAACAGGCTAGGGACACCATTTCTACCCATCCTGGCTAATAGATGAATGGAGGTTTGGTCCATCAATGGCTATCTAGCTCTTTTTTGAACCCTGTTAAAGTCCTAGTCTTCACCACATCCTCTGGCAAGGAGTTCCACAGGTTGACTACGTATTGAGTGAAGACAAACTTCCTTTTGGTTGTGAAGACCAGGACTTTAACAGGGTTTAAAAAAGAGCTAGAGAAATTCATGGAGGTTGGGTCTATCAAGGGCTATTAGCCAGGCTGGGCAGGGCAGGTGTCCCTAGCCTGTGTCAGAGGCTGGGAAGGGGTGAAAGGGGAGGGATCACTTGATGATTCCCTGTTCTGTGCACTCCTGCTAGGGCACCTGCATTGACACTGTCGGCAGACAGGACACTGGTCTAGATGGAGCTTTGGTCTGACCCCGTCTGGCTGTTCTTGCATTCTCTGAGGCTACGTCTAGACTGGCATGATTTTCCAGAAATGCTTTTAACGGAAAAGTTTTCCGTTAAAAGCATTTTCGGAACAGAGCGTCTAGATTGGCACAGACGCTTTTCCGCAAAAGCACTTTTTGAGGAAAAGCATCCGTGGCCAATCTAGACGCGCTTTTCCACAAAAAAGCCCCGATCGCCATTTTCACAATTGGGGCTTTTTTGCGGAAAACAAATCTGAGCTGTCGACACTGGCCCTTTTGCACAAAAGTTTTGCGCAAAAGGACTTTTGCCCGAATGGGAGCAGCACAGTATTTCTGCAAGACGCACTGACAATCTTACATGAGATCGTCAGTGCTTTTGCGGAAATTCAAGCGGACAGCTGGCAAGTTTTTCCAGAAAAGCGGCTGATTTTCCAGAAAAACTGGCCAGTCTAGACACAGCCTGAGTGTACAGCGGTGGTGGGAGTGGGGTTTAGTGGTTGGAGCAGGACCAGAACTCAGGACTGGGGGTTCTATTGCCAACTCCGGAAGGGGATCTAGCGACTAGAGCAGAGAAGGTGAGGAGTTAGGACCTAGGCGCTAGTCTCAGCTCATTCCCTTTGCCTGGGTGTAGCGAGGCTGCAGATGGCTCCACGGAAGGACCGAGCAGTCGGTTACGCCCTTGCCACCCACGACTCAGTCTCCAATTTGGAAGAAAGCACAACTAGGAGCAGAGTGCAGGGCACAGGCCCCGGGAGGGAATTCTGCCTATGATAATGAATCTCACTCTTTCCTAACTAAACTGTGCTGCTCCTGGAGGTAGCATGGGCTGGGGGACAGAGGACAGGCTGTGATGTCATGAGGCCTGGGTTCTAGTTCCTGGCCTGCTGTGTGACATTGGGCAAGTCACTTCTCCTCCCCATGCCTCGGTTTTCCCCTCTGTAAAAGAGGGCAGTGACACGGGCTGTCTTCGGAGAGCTATTTGAGACCTACCACTGAAAAGCCCTAGTGAAGAGTGACTACATCATTGCTCGCTGCTGAAATGCAGCCACCTCTGGGCTAGAACGGGGCTGCTGTGTAACAATCCATACCAGCAGTTCAAGACATCCCCGTGGCGGGGAAGGGGTAAGCAAGACTTGACTCTTACCAGAAAAACCAGGGGTTTCTAAGGCATGTTTGTAACCAGGAGAGAACTGGCTGATGAAAGTCCCAGGTATCCAAAGCCCTCGTCAGAGCCTTTTATTTCAACATACAAGTACAGGGATTTCAGGCCACCAACTTGGAAGGGACAGAACCGGCTGTGCTGGGAGAGAAAGGAGCCTAGCGGTTACACAACTGAATGGTGGCCGGGGGGAGGAGGGGAAGAGCCTGGGGCTTTTGAGCAGGATCCTCCAATGACCTCCCTGTGCCTCTCTCAACCTCTGTGAGGTGGCCCAAGCGCAGATCTGAATGCAGCTGGGGGTGGCTGGAGAGCCCGTCCTGAGCTGGCTGGGTGTACAAGCATGGAGGGGGGGAAGCTGTCCACCCCCCTTGGCACACTTCAGGGGCTGGCCTGGCTGTGCAGTACCCTTTTCCCTGCCGCTGACCCCCAGGTAGAATGACCAGTGGTGGGTACTTGTTGTTCCAAGAAGCACGACTAGCATTCCAGATCTGAGCTGCCACCTCCCCTGCTCAGCCCCAGTCCAGCACTCGCAGGGAACAGAATTTAAGTTCAGGACAACCATGGCTCCCAATCTGAGGATTCTAGATCGTGTACTCCCTTATGCTGCTTCCGCCGCCTCAGCTGAGGCAGGGGCAGATTCTGGGGCAGTGGTGGCAGCATCAGCAGCTTGCTTCCTGGCCTCCTCCTTCAGCTGTTTCTTCTTCAGCTTGAGTTCCTTGCGCTGTTTCTTGTCCATCTCTTGCAGCAGCTCCTGGAATTTGGTGCTGCGGGGGTCCACCTTGTGGCCAAAGCGCTCCTGGACCTCAGCCAGCAGCCGCTCCTTCCGGGCCTTGTCCTCCCGCTCCTTCTCCTTGCGCGCTGCCTTTTCCCGCCGCCACTCCTCGATCATCTGTGGCATCTTGGCCATGTTGGCAGCGATCAGATTCTCTCTGCCAGCGCAAATCGGAAACAAGCCGTGAGACACTCACCACGACCGGGCACAAGCGGCAGGCTCTTTGTATCTCTCCTGCCACGGCCGTTCCCAGGACTTGCCTTGGCAATTTGTATGGGTGACAGAGGTCACCTCTCCTGTGGAGTTAGTAAAATAACGTACTCCCCTTTCCTGGGGGGCGGGCCTGGGAACCTTGCTCATAAGAGCAGGGCTGGGGCATTTCCTACAGTAATGTGTTGTGGGGGGTGTCATACTCCAAATGGGGATCAATATTCCAGGACTAAGGTTAGGTTCCAGCACCCCCCCCCCCCAGGAACTGGGTCAAGTTTTGGGCTTCCAGACACCTCCACGATGAGGTTTCTCCCCAGTGTTTCCTGTAAGCTGTGCAATTGGGCAGCTATGCCATCCAGCTGTTCAGCAGACTGCCCACTGCTAGGTTTTTGCTTCTACTGGTGGTGCCCCTGATTCGGTGCACATACAAATATTCCACACATAGGTGGAAAAGATTAGCGGGAATATTACCTGACCCCTCCGTGACCAGAGCTCCCCCCGCCTTGGAATGAGTCAAGTGCCAGGGCCCCCCCTCCCACCACTGTTAGGGCCCAGAGCTCGTCCCCGCTCGGTCTGGCCCCCTCCCCACCTCTCCACCCGCAGCCTCTCCTCCTCCCGCTCCTTCTTGTCCAGCGCCGCCTCCATCTCCCTCAGCCCGGGGAACCACTCCCGCTCCTCGGCCTCCATCTCCCGCAGCCGCTCGGGGCTGGGCCACAGGCGGGCCGGGTCCACGCCGGAGACGGAGCCGTGGCGCGCGAACAGCTTGGCCTCATAGGCGGGCTGCAGCTGCCACGGGGGCGCGAGGGGGTCGTCGGGGTCCGGCCGGTTCACGCCGCCCCGCTGGCGCCGCGGGGGCGGCCGCGCGTGGTAGGAGCGGGCGGCCGCGGCCCGCAGCAACCCCAGCCACGCCCGCTGCATGGGCGCCGCCATCTTGGCCCGTCACGTGACCCGAGGGGGCGGGTCCTGCGAGAAAGTCGTTCGGGTTGCGTACAGACGTGTCCGCCGCCCCGCTGACCGGAAGTGGGGTGGTGGAGGGCGGAAGTTGGTGGGGGGGAAGCGAAGAACCACCGGAAGTGGGCCTTGGGGAGCGGAAGAGTGGGTTTAGGAGTCCGGAAGTGGACATGGGGAGGCCCTGTGAGGACCGGAAGTGGGGCTTTTGGGCCAGTGAGGACCGGAAGTGGAGCTAAGGTGCCACGTGCCCCAAACTGAGACGTCTCCTCATGATGCCCTGGAAACAACCTGCTCTGGCTCCTAACCCGGGGCTGAGGTGCCAAACCTGAGTCAGTGTCACGTGCAAGCGACACGTGGTCAGGCCTCCCCCCACGCAAGGTGGCCGCCTCTGAGCAACAAAATCCTGGGACAGGCGGGCAGAGCCTGAGCCCACGTAACCAGCCAGCTGGCAGCAGGTGCTCTGCGCCCTGACGGATTTCCCAGGTCGGCCACCACTACAAAGAGAAAGCCTTGGGAAACCTGTACAGGGGCAATGAGACCAAGACTCCCCTGCCCCCCCAGGGGTAACGCTTACATCAGAACAGGGTCCAAAAGTAGCATTGGAATGACATGCAAGCACCTAAGCAATGGAATGAGATGGTGTGCTGTCTGTCTGTGGTGCCAAGATGAAAAGCCATCCTCTTGGGGCACAGTGGTGTCAGAAGTGACAGAAACGGCATTGGAGGGACACCTTGCACCTCACAACCTGGGGGCATTTGTGCTGCAACACAGCATGGAAATGAAATAGCTCTGACATTACGGCCTCATGCCACGCCCAGATGAAATATCAGCTTGCTGGTGTCTAGTTCAAGGGTAGACACTTCACAACCCTACTAGATTGTGGCTCCCAAGAAGATGTGATCATGGCACATAGCAAGGTTGTGTTGGTAGGTTGACCCCAAGTTGCCTTGTGATGTAAGATGACAGCATATAATGCTAAAGTCTGACGCAACACAGGATCTGAGGTACTGGTGTGCTGGAGTATCCTGGCCTCAATTTGAAGGGCTTTAACCTTTATGACCTCACAAATTGTCACCATGTGATGTCTTGTAACCTGAAGGATAAGCTGGATTCCCACCTAGCACTTGCTGTTCCTTCCATACCATTTCCTAGGTGTAGCTCCTGCCATCTCCACCAGGAAGAAACCCCCAGGCTCATCACAGCTTCTAAGGAAGTTTACCGGTAAGGCTTCTATTCTGGGGATCTCAGAAAAGTTTTGTGTTACATTTCTTCTGCCGTTACACACAGAACACACACCATCAGCGCTACACTAAAATCCTGTGTATAGCAAAATTGGTATTTCACAGTGGTAGCACAATTTTTTGAGTTTACCAAAATCTCTGAATAATCTAGTGTGGACTGTTGGGGCGTATCTACACTGGGAAACTTACCAGCACTATACAGATATAATTATACTGTTATACATCAACCCTTATCACTCCTGTTTCCAAAGTGACATAGGTAAATTGGAAAAAAACCAACCTCTTATTTAGGAATAAGAATGCCTATATGGGGAGAGCTGTCATGGTGTAGGTATAAATTAATAGATGATAAAGCCAGATTGGACCTTTGTGATCACTTTGCTTGACCTCCTGTATAACCCAGGCCACTGAACTGCCCTGAATTAATTCCTTGTTAATTTAAAGCATTCTCTTTTATAAAAACATCCAATTTGATTTAAAAATGTACAGCATTGGAGAATCCACCAAAACCCTTGGGAAGTTGTTCCAACAGTTAAAAATCCTCACTGTTAAAAATTAGCACCAAAAATTATTCTGATTTGTCTAGCTTCAACTTCCAGTTTTTGGTAGACTTTTCTTTTCTAGATTGAAGAGCCCAGTATCAAAGTTTTGTCCTCCAAGCAGATACTTGTGCACTTAAGTGCTGGTAAATTTCCTCAAGTAGATAAGCCCTTATGTTGATTACCCATCCCAGGTATTTCTTCCTTTGCTCTTCCACTTAATTTAAAGTTTTCCCCTTCCATTCCTTTTCCTTATTGTGAAACTAACAATGGAACAATAGCTTTCCCCTCCTCCCCCACACCTTCTTTTGAGCAGCCTCAGGGAAAGCTAGGGTGAGTTTTATGAGTGAGTTTTATATACATATTGGGCTGTGGGAACAATTATTTCTCCCCATAAAACCTAAAGTGACATGCAGCGGTTTGTTTGCTTTGAGCCTGATGACTTTTAATGAGACACCAGAACCGCTGTGCTGGAAGAATTGTGCCTTTCTAGGGGAGCGTAATGATCCCTGTGCTAAACTGATCCAAATTCAGACACGCCCCCCCCCCCCAGGTCTGTAATTAGGGTCTGATTGCCACACGGCTCCCTCCAAGTCAGTGTTAACTCATGTCAGGGATTTTTCTCGCTCTCAGTTTACTTGTAGTGGTTTTAAGTGCTGGAATTAGGTGGGGGTAGGAGTGGGCACCCGTGGTCTTTAAATATCCTGAAGCACTTTTCCTAAGGTGTTAACTCTGATGTCCTGGCCTGTATCCAGCTTTGGTAATTAAATTCTGCCTCCCTAAACTCCTCCACTGTGATTTCAGTTGCTAATGGTCTTATTTGCTTGCTGTCCTAAAATGGTGTGGGGTGTTGCTGTGCGCAGCTGCTGTGTACGGTCCCCACCAGGTGCAGCTACATTTCACAGTGGGTGAATGAGCCCTGTAGATGCAGGTTGGCACTCGGGCCAAAGGTGCCTCAGAATGACATCGTGACAACAACTGGTGGTTTCCTGGGCTTTTAGAGATGTAGCTGTCGCCCATTGGGATACCACCAGGAATTCATTGGTTCTAAGGCCAGAAGGGATCTAGTCTGCTCTCCTGTGTAACACAGGCCAGAGAGTTTCCCTGAACTCATTCCTGTTTGAGTTAGAGCATCTCCTGTGGGGGGAAAAAAAATCCAGTCTTGATTTTAAAATGGCCAGTAAGGCAATTTTAAAATCCATCGCTATCCTAGGTAAGTGGTCTTAAGGCGATAGTACTTGGATTCTTCTTTGTACCCAAAGGGCTGACAGCTTGAGCAAAAAAAGTCTCTTTGTTAGTGTAACAGTATAGGGCATATGACACATGGCAGAGCAGTTCTGATTCCATCCAGCAGAGGGCAAGAGGCTCAGAGAATGATCACCGTTGCCCCCTATTGACAGAGAGGTAGAATCTCATTAGTGACGAGAAAATGAACAATAATATCTAGATAAACTTAAAAAAACCAACAAATAGTCCAGTAGCACTTTAAAGACTAACAGAACATGTAGATGGTATCATGAGCTTTCACTTCTTCAGATGACCCGTGCAGTTATCCTGTACAGACTAACTCAGCTATCCTCTGAATAATATCTAGCTCTTCCTTACTGCTTTTCATCAGTGTAGATCTGAAAAGTACTGTGCAGTCTTGGGTACATCTACACAGCATCATTATTTTGAAATAACTAGCGTTTTTTCAAAATAACAGTCCACGTCTACACCGCAGGCAGTTATTTCAAAATAATGTCGAAATACTGTCAAGCTGGAGGACTTCTTATTCCGACTCCTATAACCCTCATTGTACGAGGAGCAAGGGAAGTCAGAGGAAGAGTGCTCTATTTTGAAATAAGTGCTGTGTAGACACTCCCAGTTTCGAAATAAGCTACACAATTGGCGTAGCCGTTAGCGTCGCTTATTTCAAGTTAAGCCCTGCTGTGTGGACGCAGCCTTTAAGTCATCGTGTGACGTAGTGGGGGTACTTGCTGGGCTGTGGTGACCTCTGCTGTCTGGAGCAAGACCCAGCAGGGAAAACCTCGCTAGGCAGAGGTAAGGCCAAACTTGTCGAACCAGTGGCCAGACCCCCCCATGGAGAGGAACAAAGGAAGGTGAATGCTGCCCTGACTGGGGGGCAGGGCGGCAAGGGAATTTAGTTGTTACTGTGGGAGAGCATGGAGGAGAGCCTAGGGAGAGGAGCTGGAGTAGGGGCCCAGTCTCCCCCCACTCAAGGGGGCCTGAGGCATCCTAGCCCAGTTCTGTGACCAGACTACATCTGTGCTGTGCTGTATCCTGGAGAGGCAATAAACTTCCTCTATTCCACCGGCTGGTGCAGTGTGTGCCATTTCGGGGTGCAGGAGACGGGGAACCCCCAACGCACCGTCACACATCGCAACACACCTGTGAAGTAGGGAAATAGTCCGACTTGTAAAGAGGCTGCATGACAGACCCAAGAAGTCTGTGACAGAGCAGGGAACCAAACCTGGCTTGCCAAAGGCCTAGGTGCCTACCCTAACCACTAGACCGCCCTATCCACCTGCTAATCAAAAGGGCAAAGACAAATATGCCACTGTCATCCCTTCATCTGGCTCAGCCTCCAGCCCCTAACCCGACATGCCCAGAGCGGTTGCCGGACGGTGGGAGTCAGGCCCACGCCGGTGCCATTTTGAGGCCACCTCATCTTTTGTTTGCTTCTTTTTCTACCCTTCAGCCGTCAGCCTCTGGCAGAGCTTTCCCACCGGCCGCGATCCAGCACCGGCTCCCCGAGTAGCGTTTGCCAACTGTAAACTGCCTTTTACTTAATTGTTTCACTGGCATCCCCTTCCCCTTCCCCCCAGAGAGGGAGCAAGCCGGGGAAGCTTAAGAGCCCCACTAATAACATAATGTTCCCTGCCGAATTGCACGTGGCGGAAGAGAATGGCGAACAAATTACTTTCTTCCCTTCTCCCTCCTTCCCTCGCTTTCCCGGGCCTCCCCTGCCCTAGCCCCCTCGAGCCAGAACACGTTAAATGAACCTCAGCTCCCCCCTTTTTTTCAAGCTAATTAAACGCCCTGGTTCAGCTGAGCAGGAGAGCGGCCGGCTGCGGCTCTCTTCTCCCTCCCAGTCCCCTTTTCGCTCGCTCTTGCACTCTTTAAGCCTATTTGTTTCCTGTCAGCGTCTGTCTTCAGAGACCCCCCTTCTCCAAAACAAGACGACATCTTAATGGCTTCTGGCACCGTCAGCCAAATAACAAAACTCACGGCAACTCTTCGCAGCCAGCCCCCCCCGCCCTCCACCTCCCGCGCTTGACAGGCATCCCCTGTGGACCGTTCTAATGGCTGTGCTCAGGCCTGCGTCATCTCCAGGCAGCCCGAGTGAGGAGTGGCAGGGCCAAGAGAGACCGATAAAAGCCACGCGGGTTGAGGCAGGGAGGGCTGGCTTGGCTCAGGTTTGGTCCTTCGTACCTGGGCCTGCCCGCCTGCTGCCGTCCCCTCGGGTCCGCTCTCTGAATCTTTCATCAGGGCCCCGGCCCCGCAAGATGAAATATTTACAAGGCCTGCGGGTTGATCCGCGGCCAAGCAGCCCCCAACAATGAGGCTGGCGCCTTTCCCCCTAATTAGAGAGCGAGCTGCTTGTCCCCAAACAGGGATTGTTTGGGGGAGAGATCTGCGTAGCTTCAGGCACGTGGGGTCAGCTCTGAGTCCCTAGCCCAGGTTTCTCCACAGCTGGAAAATCCTCCAGATGGCCTTGAGTTCTGTGGTGGGGTCACATGCGTCAAATGCTAGAACTCTGGGGACCTCCCCAGCCCGAAGCAGGGTAAGCGAATCTGTTCTAGACCATCCCGGATCGATCTTTGGCGAAACTGATCTTAACCACTTCCTGGGACGGGCGTTCCCCAGGAAAGGGCAGAAAATAGGAGTGGGGCTGGGCTCTGGGGGCCATGTATAAAGCAGGACGGTTGTCATGTGACGAAGGTCAAGCGTGTGACCTACAGGGAGCCGTAGCGAAGGTGAGTCAGTTGGGGAGAGCTGTGGTCAGGAAGCAGGTGCTTTGTAGGAGCCAGGAAGGGCTGTGGCCTTTGGCTTGAGACTGTGGAGTTTCTTTGGGTTGCTCCCGTGTCTGGACCTGCCCCCCCGGGCTCCCAAGGAGGAACAGAGAGGGACAGGCGGGTGCATCAGCGCAGCGTGGATGTCAGGGCATGGCTGAGCTTTGCCGTTATCCGACGTATGCCCCTGATTCCGGATTCCAGTGACTTGATGTTAACTCCCATCCCTACACTCCAAATGGCAGTGTACAGGCCCTGGCTGTAGGCTTGCCCTGGAAAGGAGCTGCGGCTGATGGGAAAAATGGCTGTCTGGTTATGGGGTCTGTGGGGCAGAGGAATAGGCGGTGGAAATGTAAATTGTGGCCCTTTGCAAGGCCGTGGAGAATTTGCGCGCAGATAAATTCTCGCCTGGCTGAGCACCCAGGGCCCACCTCTCTGATTCGTACTGCTTCAGGAGCCATCTCTTAGAAGCATTTGCAGTAGCAGGCAGCACGGTCAGTGGTTAGAACGCTAGCTGGGGCATCGAGGCTGCTTGAGTTCTGTTCCTGACTCTCAGCGACTTTGGGCAATTGCAGCCTTTCCCTCAGCCTCAGTCTCCCCTTTGATGAAATGCGGATAACGAGCCTTCCCTCCGCTGGGGGATGAAAACCCTCCTGCAGGTGCACCCGGCTGTCCCTTCTCTGGGGTGCAGCTTCCTTCGGGATGAGCCCGCCAGCTGTTCAGAGCTGCGCAGGGCGGGAAGTGAGGAGGAATGCTGGGTCCAGCGGCCATGGGGCGAGGCAGGGAAGAATTTGGCATTTCTCTTGCCAGAAGTGCCAAGGGTTTTGTACCAGTCCTGAGTGCTCGGGGCTTGATCGCGCGGGCGGACGGGCAGGCGGTGGGTGTTGGCATTAACAGCTCTGTCTCAAGCCCATGAGCAGCAGCCCTTCTGGGAATGAGGGGCCCCTGCTTCCGGCTGGCTTTATCTCCGGGGGTCTCCTCCCCTCTGCTCCTGTGTTGCTGGAACGGGGGTGGGGGGCCAGTCACTTTCATGGGGCTAGGACATGGCAGGCCCGGGGAGGCAGATGGTCGGCTCTGGCACGCTAGCCAGGACATTTGGTAACGTCGCAGACAGCACTCTGCATCCCCCCTCCCCTTCCCCTTCATCCTCCAAACATGCGGCTGCGCTCGGGCTTTGGAGCCAGGATGAGCCGTCTGGTGCCCCGAGAGAGCTCGGATCAGAGCACCTCCTGCGGCGCTCCCTGGTGAGCCAGCCGGCCCATCCTGCGTGCCCCAGCTCGGCAGGAAGCGGACAAACAGCCCGGAAGCCAGCCCTGCCGTGCCCTGGGCTGCCATCTGCAGACAGCCCGTGGCCAAAGGCGAGGCGGGGGCGGGGCGAGAGACACGGAGGGGCTGGAATTTCCTCCTTCCCTTTGTGGCTGGGAGTGTGGCCGCCACGGGGTGTTCCAGAGCTAGGAGTGCCCTCCAACTGCAAGGCAAGGTTCCTCTCCCCCACAGGGCACCAGCCCGGCCCCTCGTCTGCAGCCTTGTCAGTGGCACATTAGGGACCTTACATTTAGATGAATTAACGAATCGACTAGTCGCTAAGGGGGCCTCCTGCTGGGCTCTTGCTATAGTTCCAAAGTGGACGCCCCGCAGGGAGCGCAGAACCAGTGGGGGAGTCCCCTGCCGGCCTGGGTCGCTGTGGGGCTTCTGCTTTTGAAATGTACAAGCCCTGCTGGGGCTCTTGTACATTTCAAAAGCAGAATCGCAGCAAAGGCGGGGCGAGCGGAGACCGCTTCCTTACCTGCTTGCGCCATTTCCCGCTGTGCCTCTGCCTCCCCTGATCCCCACGGAGACGGTGCTGGGGGGAACCTGAGAGAAGCAGCAAGGGGGGGAAGTGACTAGTCGCATCATTAGTCAACTATCCGATAAACTTCTGCTTATTGGATAGTTGACTAGTCGCTTACATGCGTAGGACACACCCTGCAAGGGGAGTCCACTGGGCCCTGGTCTGGCTGGGCTCTGCTGTGGTACAGGAGGACTTAGAGTCTGAGGTCAGGGTCCCCTGGTGCCAGGTGGGACGCAGGTCCCTGGCCGAGCTGAAGTTGGGCTGGACTAGAGGGGGGGTTGACCTGGCGGCCGCTCGGCTTGGGGCACCAGGTGAACTGGGTCAGTTCCAGTGGTGCGGTGCAGCTGCAGGGGAGCTCAGCGCTCACTGCCTAAGGAGGTGCAGAAGGGATTCAATTCCGGGCGGCTACTTCTCCTGCGCCCCCCGCCGCGGCTGCTCCACCACGTCCGTTTTTTGCGTGTTTGCTCAGTCAGAGCCAGTGGGGGTGCATCTCCTTTGAGGTGGAAATTCCACCATCATGTGTACCCGTCGAGTGGGACCCAGGCCCTGCCTAGAAGAGCGTATTGAGTGAATAAACAAGCCATACTGCAGGAGGGGAAACTGAGGAACATGGTGAGGGGGTGACTCGCCCAAGGCCACCCAGTAAGTCAGTGGCAGAGCCAGGAATAGACACACACACACACACACACACACACACCCCAGGCCAGGGGATCTTTCCAGGTTGTTACAAGCCCTTCACTTCCCCACAAAAACACATTGTGTTCCCCACGGTGCTTCGGTCAGGCTGTGTCCCAGTGGCAAATCACTCCTCGGCTGGAAGTGATGTCACCCCTCTAGATCCTGTGTGGCCCCCTTGCCAGGGGCGCGGGCTCCGAGCCCATGGCCCCGTGCCCGTGGCTGAGCGCAATCGCACCCCCCAGGCCGTGCCGTAAGCTCCCCTTCCTGCCAAGCCATCCAGGCCGGTGTCAAGAGGCCGCTGAACAGAGACGGCCGCAGGACCAGGGGCGCCAGGCGGTGCGTGGGAATTGGGGAGCAAACAGGATCACAGGGAACAGCGGGATGTGGTTTTATGGAGACCTGCACACACAAGAAATGCCGGGGGGAGGGGGGAGCTGGGCCAGGAGCAGCTCGTGCGGACGGCATCGCTCCATTGTCTTCGCAGCGCTGTGCGTGGGCCTGTCCCATCCAGCGAGGGCAGAGTGCGGGGAGGGGCCGAGTATCCCAGAGGCAGGGTGTGGGGGGGGGGCTTCATTTATAATGAGGCACAAGGCGATTGGAATGCGGGGGCAGCAGGGGGAGGCTGAGGATGGCAAAGTGCAGGGACAGCTTCTCCAGGGCAGCTCTGACCCTCACCCACAGCCCAGCCGAACCCCACCACCCCAGTCTTGAACCTCAGACGCAGCTCCTCACTCCTGGCCTGCAGCCCCCAGCAGCCCAGCCCTGCCCTGCCCCCCCTCGCTCTGCTGCTCCTCACTCCTGGCCTGCAGCCCCCAGCAGCCCAGCCCTGCCCTGCCCCCCCTCGCTCTGCTGCTCCTCACTCCTGGCCTGCAGCCCCCTGCCCCCCAGCCCTGCCCCCTGCCCCCCCCTCCCCCCAGCTCTGCCCCCCAACCCTGCTGGTGCCCCTCACTCCTGGCCCACAGCCCCTGCCCCCCAGCCCTGTTGGTGCCCCTCATTCCTGGCCCACAGCCCCTGCCCCCCAGCCCTGTTGGTGCCCCTCATTCCTGGCCCACAGCCCCTGCCCCCCAGCCCTGTTGGTGCCCCTCATTCCTGGCCCACAGCCCCTGCCCCCCAGCCCTGTTGGTGCCCCTCATTCCTGGCCCACAGCCCCTGCCCCCCAGCCCTGCCCCCCAGCCCTGTTGGCGCCCCTCACTCCTAGCCCACAGCCCCTGCCCCCCAGCCCTGGCCTCAGCCCTGTTGGTGCCCCTCACTCCTGGCCCACAGCCCCTGCCAGGCCAGTTCTGTCCCCAGGCCCTACCAGGACCCCTCACTCCCAGCCCACAGCCCCTGCCAGCCCAGCCCTGGTCTCCTGCCTCTATCTCTATCACTGCCCTTCACGCTCTCCTATCCCTACCCCTGCCCCTCATCATTCTGTCCACGCGTGTGTCCAGTGCTGCTGCCCCTCCCCGCCCTGTGAGTGGTTACAGTGGATCTGGGGGAGCGTCTGCCTGTCTGTCAGTGTGACAGCCACGTGTCTGTCATGCAGGCTCCTGGGCTGATGGCCGCGGCCGAGCTTGGAACCAGCCTGGGAGGGGGCTGCTGGCAGAGAACGCAGGAGTAGCCATGGCAAAGGCCACGGGGGAGTGAGGGTTGAAGGGCTCGCAGGATGGGGCAGGCGGGCTGGGGAGTCAGCGCGGAAGCCCTGGCGCTGACGTGCAGCTGGTGCCGCAGCCTTGACTGCCCAGAGGAGAGTTTTCCTGGGGCCCATCGTTCACGTCGGTCTCGCTTCTCTGCACAGCTCCCCTTCCCCGTCAGCCTCTGAGTCCCGGTCCCACTTCTCCCACGGGGGGAGGGGCACGCATGCGCCCCCCTTCCCCCCTCCCGAATCCAGTCCGAGCCCTTCTCCTCCCTAATCCGAGTGAGTGAACAGATGGGTGGAATCCTCTCCGTGGCTGGCACGGCGGCAGATGGCATTAGCTGGCACTCTGTCACCTGGGCAACTCCATCCTGCCGCGGATTCTTCTGCGAGCCAGGCCCGGCTGCCGCAGGACTCCATGCCTGCTGGGGGAAGTGGGGAGGAGGGGGAGGCCATCCACGCTGCTGTGGGGCTCATCCACAGTGGCCTGGCAGAGGGGACTCCAGGGCTCCTGTCTGGAGAGGGGGGACTGTGCCCAGGTGGCTTGGGGACACATGTAACTTCTTTTACGTGCTGGCTGGTTTGGGTTTGGTTTGGTTTGACTGGGTGAGGCAGAGATGGGCCTGATCCCTGCCCCCACTGCAGGGCAGTCGCTTGCCCAGTGCCACACTCCCAACCTGGGCTAAACCCCAATATTGCCTCTGACCCACCAGACTCCACTCCCCTGCCAGAGCTGGAAAAAGAACCAGGAGTCCTGACTCCCAGCCTGCCCCCTGCTCTGACCTCTAGTCCCCAGGCGCCTCTCAGAGCTGGAAAGACACCCCCAGCCTCCTGCTCTGAGCCCCGCACCACACGCTCTTCCAGAAGTGGCAACAGGCCCGGATTCCTGAGGCCCCATCCTGTGCTCTGAGCACAAGGCCCCTGGGAACAGAGCCCAGCCCAGCCGTCCTGAGGCCTGTTCCTCCGTGCAAGGCAGGGCCCTCTCTGAATGCTTCTCCTCTCCCCCCAGTGCCGGCCGCTGAATCTCGGCAGAGCTGGCCCGGGGACTGCTCCATATTCACAGACAAGCTGTTTGCGCCCATCTGGCGAAGTTGTAGCCTGTCTTTCTTCCTCTCAGCTCTCCCCTCCTGACAGAAATGTCTCAGGTGTCTAAATATCCCAAGCCATCTGACTGGCAGTAACCAGCCAACAGCCACTTGCTCACGGGCCCTGGCTCCTGGGCTTCAAACGGCTTCCAGACAGGGCAGCAAAATCTCACGTTACGGGGGTGGCCTCTATGCCTTCCCCAGGCCATGTGGTTGTCCCTTCCCCCGCTCCCCATCTTCTGTCAGGGGCAACCAAATCCTTCTAGTCCCATCAGGTTTGCCTGGTGATGCCTGATATCTATCTATCTATCTATCTATCTATCTATCTATCTATCTATCTATCTATCTATCTATCTATCTATCTATCTATCTATCTATCTATCTATCTATCTATCTATCTATCTATCTATCCCCATACACTTTCTCTCTGTGTGTCTCTCTGTCTGTCTATCTATCCACACTTCTGTCTCTAAACACACACACTCCCCCAAAGTAACAACCGATATTACCCTCGCACAAAGGGCTTTGAAGCGGTTACTCCATACACAGCCCACGCGCACCAGCCAGGCAGCAACAAGCGAGTGTGTAGACATGGGGAGGCGTCCCTGGCCTGTGTCTCTCTGTTGAGTGGCCAGATAGTGCGGGTCAGACTGAAGCTGCCCATGGAGCTTGGTGACTCAGAACAGGCCCCGAGCCCCTCGAGGCAGCGGCCATGGGACACGTTGCTCCATTAATCCCTCGTAACTCTGCCCTCAGAATTCGGCTGTGCCGGGCCTGGGGTGCGAGCCCATCTGTCGGCCGCTCTTGTGACACCTCCGGGCCTGCTGCTCCCACTGGAGTCAAGGGCCCGAATTCTGTCTCTGGTGCAAATGGGGAGGGACTCTAGTGAGGGCAGTGACCAAGAGGCTGAGCTGCCTCATGGGGAGTTTTGCCAAGGGAGAAAGCTAGTGAGGCAGGATGGTGCAATGGTTAGGGGGCTTACCTGGGAGGCCGCATGCCTGGATTCATTTCCTGTGGGCAAATCCCTTAATCTCGTGATCCAGCTCCTCCCAAGTCAGCGCCTGACTCCCACAGGCTGGGAGCCACTGCCTGCCCAGATCTGGAACAGACCCAGCCGTCCTGCCTGCTCAGATTTGGCGAGGGGGTACATCGAAAGGGTAGTTGCTACATTCAGTGCAGGAGGCGCTGGACTCAGATGCGGAGACAGGTGGGCTGGAAGGGCGGGGTCGGTGTCCGTGAATCCTACCCTCGCGTAGATGGTCTTAGGACACAGGCTGATCCCCACGCTGCCTGGGAAGGAATTCTCCTGCCAAGCTGCCCCAACGGGTCATGTGCCTCGGGCAGGGTTGCTGCTTTCCTCCGCAGCGTCTGGGATGGCTACTGTGGGAAGCCTGATGGTGAAAATAAACATGATGGGAGACGGCAGACTAGACTGGGGAGACCAGGCCAGCAGGATGTGGGACACTGGACAGGGGAAATCTCTCAATCTAGCCATCCCCCAACTGACTATCTATCTATCCGTCTATCCCCATACTATCCATCCATCCATCCATCCATCCATCCATCCATCCCCATACAATCTATCTATCTATCTATCTATCTATCTATCTATCTATCTATCTATCTATTCGGAAGATCTCTTGGTCACATCATTGACATGAGGACCCCCACGTGAGCCCCCATTTCCTGCGACTCCCTGTTTCAGGGCCCTCCCCTGCCACTTTCCCGCCGCGCCCACCTTGGAAGCCAAGCAGTGGCTGGGTGATGACGACCGTGGGAGAGAGAGACAAGGGGGTGGGGGAGGGCTGCAGGTGGCATCAGAGCTGGCACGGTGGCAGTTAATCAGGTTTGCCAGCGCCATCTGTCAGAATGTGAGCATCTGGGAGTCAAGGTGACCCTGTCACCCTTCGTTAGAATTACGAGCTTGGCATCTGTATTAAACCGCAACCAGCCGCGGCGGCAGAGCAAATGCCCGGCTGGGGGAGAAGCGAGCCGCTAGCTCAGCTGGGCGAGTTGATAAATGGAACTAATTTGATCTTAATAATTCACTGATTCACGACTGCCAAAGGGTCTGCGCTCCCTTTCAGCGCGTCGCACGCAGCGCCCCCCCCCGGCCCCCCCGCTGCAGATTGGTTTGGAGGAGCGCTTTGCTCATCACTGCCTAGCACAGATGGCCTTTCTCTTGTGCATTGGAGGGAGGGGTCGCTTATCCCCCACCCCTTCCCCGCACCGGTGTTGTTTTCTGCACATGGAGGGAGGGGGAGGGACGACGGAGGATAAGGCAGCAGGTGTGAGAGCAGAGCCCCCTGCACCTGGGCGAGGCGGTGGAAGGAGCCAGGCTGCCGCACTGCTGCAGTTGGAAGCAGCTCCCGCTACCCATCCCCAGCTGACACTGGAGCTCGAGCTGTATTTTTGTGTGTCTGTCAACCTGCTCACTGCTCCCGTCTGGGTCTGCGGGGTAGCCAGCCTGTCTGGCTGTCCTAACACGGCATCGAACAGCAGGCAGAGAGCTGTGCATATACTAGAAGGGATCTATCTGTCTGTCTATCCCCATACAGTCCATCTCTCTCTCTCTCTCTCTCTCTCTCTATCCCCATACACCCCCTCTATCTATCTATCTATCTATCTATCTATCTATCTATCTATCTATCTATCTATCTATCTATCTATCTATCTATCTATCTATCTCCATACACCCCATATCTATCTATCTATCCCCATAAAAGAAGATTAAGGGGGGACATGATAGCGGTATTCAAATATCTAAAAGGGTCTCACAAGGAGGAAGGCGAAAATTTGTTCCTATTGGTTTCTGAGGACAGGACAAGGAGTAATGGGCTTAAAGTCCAGCAAGGGAATTGGACATTAGGAAAAAATTCCTAACTGTCATGGTCAAATATTGGAATAAATTGCCAAGGGAGGTGGTGGAATCCCCTCTCTGGAGATATTTAAGAACAGGTAGATAGACATCTGTCAGGGATGGTGTAGACGGAGCTTGATCCTGCCTTGAGGGCGGGGGGCTGGACTCGATCTCTCGAGGTCCCTTCCAGTCCTATGATTCTATGATTCTATGACCCCTTCTATCTATCTATCTATCTATCTATCTATCTATCTATCTATCTATCTATCTATCTATCTATCTATCTATCTATCTATCTATCTATCTATCTATCTATCTATCTATCTATCTATCTATCTATCTATCCATCCCCATTCTCTGTCTCTGTCTCTCTCATCTATCCAGCTGTCTGAGGGAGCGGCCGGGATGGCATTCACCGTAGAGGCTGAGTGCCTTAGCCAGACATACAGGAGATTGGCAGTGATGTGGTCCGAGGTGTAGTTCACAGCCCCTTGGTCCCTTCTCCCCTTCTGGGGTGTGGCCGTTTTGGGTTCAGCCAGGGTTGTGCTGTCAGGAGAGGTGCAGTTCCGTGCCGGAGGGTCTGTGAGCCCGGTGTGAGGGGGATCCCCGTGTCTGTGGGGGAGGGCGTTTGTCTCTGTCGTGGGTGGGTTTGTTTGGCTCGCTCCCCCTGGATCACGTGGAATGCTGCAGGTCAGGCTTCATCTGTGTCCCTCCCTCAAGCTGCGAGGCTCTGGGCTGAGCTCCCCTCATCTGACCCCTTCAGGAAAGAACGGAAGCCCCCATGCCAGGGTGGGGCATGTGTGTGGCTCATGCTGCCACCTGCCCTGCTCCCCGGACCCAGCCGAGGTGGATGGGGGAGGAAATCCCCCCCTCGCCAGAGGCCCCTCAGGGAGCAGACCGGTTTGACGTGCGTCGCTCTGGGACATCGGGCTGGCGTGGGTGGCTTGGTTTGGCTGGTCTGGGTCCGGGATTGACGCCTGTGGATCCCCGATGGGGGCCGGGAGACGGCGCGTGCGTGTCAGGCAGAGTGTGTCTGCCACCCGCGCGGCTCCCTCTGTCAGAACAGAAAATAAGGCCCCTTGTGGCCCCCCGCCCGCCCCGCGGAGGCGAGTCGCACACTCTCCTGGCTCAGGGAATGTGCAGGGAAAACTTGGGGGGCCTTTGGACGTTTCTCTCTTTGCGCTCAGCTGACTCTGACCCCAGGCAGGAGGGGACGCTGCCAATGTCACCCGCTGGCCGGGGCACGGCCGGTCCCTGCCCGAACCCCCCGAGATGGCCGTGCCCAGAACATATTTAGTTGTGCTGCTGTTTGGGGGGGGCAGGCTGGTGACATGGGGCAAAACACCCCCCGGAGATGGGCAGCAGGCCCCTTCGGCCCCTGCGTCCCGTTACCTATGACACCCCCGCTTGAAGGCTCCTGGCCCGCTGCTCCTTCCCCACATCTCCTGTGGGGCGAGAAGGCTGGTCCAGGACCCTGCTCGTCGACTGTGCTCAGGCTGAGCACCAGGGGGCGCCCTTGCCCAGCAGTTTGTGGCTGGCTCGGCGGGATGGGAAGCAGCCATTTCCTGCAGCAGGACGGGGGGCTCCCAGCTGCTTTCAGTGCCTCTCTGCCCCGGCAAGTGGGGGATTCCCCCCGGGGAGGGCAGAACTGCCATGTGAAGGGGCATCCCTGGCCTGCTCGCCTCCGACCAGTCCTCCCTCACTCAGGGGCACCAGCAGAGCTGGAGGGTGGGCCCAAGGCTGGGATGGGGGGGGAGCTGCAGGTCAGGGTTGTGGAGGCCAGGCCAAGCTCTGCAGGGGACCCTCTCCCTAGCTCCTGTCCTGGCCCTGGGCGTGCGCCTTGCTAGCCATTGGTTGGTCTGGTTTGATCCCGTTTCTCTCGGCCCAGTGGAGATCCCTCGCCGCGGTGGGCAGGTGCTGGCATTAAATGCCCCTCCTGGCTGCCGTGCCCTGCTGTCTTTCCCCTGCGCCGACCTGCAAACTGCCAGGCGCCGGCTCTGCTGGCCGTGTGGAGCCATCCCGCAGCGCCAGGCCTGGCCAGACACAGGGTCTCCGGGTGGCTAAGGACTTTTGGCTCGCGATGGGCCTTTGTTCTTGGCGGGGCTGATCAGCGCCTGGCGAGGCAGGTGCAGACCCAGGGTGGACCCCCCCTCAGCCTCGTGCCGGTAACGGAGCAGGAGCCTGGGGGCTCCGGGAGGGGGCCGGGCTCCCGCTGGCTTTGGAGAGAAGGTAGCTGGGAGGGTGTGTCGGAAACTGCAGTGGGAACATCCCTGTGTGGTAAGCTGAAGTGCCATGGAGACTGGTGGGGGCACCAGGGGGCACCAGCTCGGCCTGGTGGGGGGTTGGGACTGACTCAGCCCGGGGTGCAGGAGGCAACTCATCACCCCGCCCAGCGCAGCTTGACCCTACCTCTGACTCTAACTTGGCTCTGACTCAGGGAGCAGCGGAAGACACTTCCTTCCTCCCACCCCGTGCGTGCTGCTCCCCCTTCCCGTTGCTTCCCCTGCCTGCGGTCCCTTGGGCCCCATCCTGGACCCTGAGTCCCCCTGTCCCGGTGAGCGATGAAAGCAGCTGGCAGCCGCCCAGAGGGGCCATGGGACATCCCTGTGCCCAGGGCGGGTCCTGCACAGCCTTGGTGGCCGGGGCGCTTGGGGCCTTGCTGCAGGAGCTCTGGTCCATTTCCACCCCCTTTTGGCTTCCTCATCTCCCCCTCCCCCTCCTGCCCCATTTCGGCCTGAAATACCTGCTGCCCCGGACCCTCCGGGCTTCGAAGTCGGGAGGTAAAATCCTTTAAAAAAAGTTAGCTGATGAATTGGTGTGTTTAGCCCGTTCACGGGGATCCCGTGGCAGGAGGGCTGCTCCGGCCAGGCCGTGCCCACCGTGCCGTGGGCTGCTCCGGCCAGGCCGTGCCCACCGTGCCGTGGGCTGCTCCGGCCAGGCCGTGCCCACCGTGCCGTGGGGTGCTCCGGCCAGGCCGTGCCCACCGTGCTGTGGGCTGCTCCGGCCAGGCCGTGCCCACCGTGCCGTGGGCTGCTCCGGCCAGGCCGGGCCCACCGTGCCGTGGGCTGCTCCGGCCAGGCCGTGCCCACCGTGCCGTGGGCTGCTCTGGCCAGGCCGTGCCCACCGTGCCGTGGGCTGCTTCGGCCAGGCCGTGCCCACCGTGCCGTGGGCTGCTCCGGCTAGGCCGTGCCCACCGTGCCGTGGGCTGCTCCGGCCAGGCCGTGCCCACCGTGCCGTGGGCTGCTCCGGCCAGGCCGTGCCCACTGTGCCGTGGGCTGCTCCGGCCAGGCCGTGCCCACCGTGCCGTGGGCTGCTCCGGCCAGGCCGTGCCCACCGTGCCGTGGGCTGCTCTGGCCAGGCCGTGCCCACCGTGCCGTGGGCTGCTCCGGCCAGGCCGTGCCCACCGTGCCGTGGGCTGCTCCGGCCAGGCCGTGCCCACTGTGCCGTGAGCTGCTCCGGCCAGGCCGTGCCCACCGTGCCGTGGGCTGCTCCGGCCAGGCCGTGCCCACCGTGCCGTGGGCTGCTCCGGCCAGGCCGTGTCCACCGTGCCGTGGGCTGCTCCGGCCAGGCCGTGCCCACCGTGCCGTGGGCTGCTCCGGCCAGGCCGTGCCCACCGTGCCGTGGGCTGCTCCGGCCAGGCCGTGCCCACCGTGCCGTGGGCTGCTTCGGCCAGGCCGTGCCCACCGTGCTGTGGGCTGCTCCGGCCAGGCTGTGCCCACCGAGCCGTGGGCTGCTCCGGCCAGGCCAAGTCAGTTCTGCTGTGCCATGGGCAGGGGTGGCGTCAGCAGGGCCACCGTTACCCAAGTATTCATGCTGATAAGACTAATGCTTACTGCTTACCCGGCTCACCCTTTCCATCATGGGTAGGGAACCTTTTTTGGGTTGGGGCCACTAACCCACAGAGAAATCAGTCAGGGGCCGCACACAAGTGTGAAGAAAACCCCCTCAAAGCCTCGCTGACATGGCCCCCACCTGAGAAGGAGACAGACACGCCTTGTATTCTCATCGCACACCAGAGCCTGGGGGACTGTGTGCTCCAGCCCCGTGGTGGGACAGTGGGAACGGGGGGCTGAGTGCCAGCGTGGGCTCCCCAGTGCCGAGGGGGCCCTGAGCTTCAGAGGCCAGATCCAGGCAAGCTGAGGGCCGCATTCGGCTCCCCGGCCTGAGATTCCCCACCCCCGCTTTACATCCCTAGTTCCACGGAAATGGACCGGCTCCGTTTCGGATTAGACACACAGAGGCCCCCGCCCTGGATGCCCCTCATCCCACCGCGCGTGTGTGCCAGCTGAAAACACAAGCAGGGTTTGGGGTTTGCGGTGTCGTGCCGGAATCCTTTCTGCAGTCGCACATGGGGATGCTGGGCCCTCGGAGCCTGACTCAGGGCTTAATTGCTCCCAGCTTTGGGATGAAGCCAATTCAGAGGTAAGGCCCCTTACTGCAGAAGAAGCCCAGCCGTACCTGGCGCTGAGCAGGAGCGAGCAATCCACGTTCAATCCCTGCCCTAGCCCAGCGCAGGTTAATTGGCATGTGCACACCAGGCCCGGGGACGTGGCAGAGGAAGCGGGATTTGTAATCTGCTGGGAATTCCTGCGTTTCGACACTTGTTCGGAATAAGGCCTCGCAGCTGGAATGGCCCGTGGAACAAACATCCCCCCCAGCGCTTGATTAGGAGCTGGGGCCAGGTTTCATTTTGATGAGGTGAAACCGTTTCCTTCCAATCCCAGAAACACTGGGCTGGCTGGAACCTCGAGAGATCCAGGCCAGCACCCTGCCCTGTGGCAGGACCAAAAATACTTAGGCCGGCCCTGACAGGTTCTTTAAACCGCCAGGGATGGGGACCCCAGAACCTCCCTTGGTCACCTGTCCTACATCTGAACTAGCCTGAGTTAGAGGTTTCTCCTATTATTGACCCTAGATCTGCCTGAGCCGACCCTGGGACCCTGGCCTGTCCCTCTGTGGGCGTGGAGAACAGCTGAGTGTTGTTTTAGAACAGCCTTTTAGAACAACCGTGTCCCTGCCCCCTCCAGACTAAACATGTCAAAACGTGAGACCATGACCTATGAAATACACAACCCGTGCTACAGAATCTTGCGTCAGAACATTAATATTCGGCCCAGCTTGTGAGCTCCGCTGTGCACCGGGGTAGCAGCATTGCTGTTTGGGTGAAACGTGGTAACTTTCAGCATTGCTGCCGATCACATCCCAAACCCCAGGGAAAAGCCCAGGCATCCCTGGGCAGAGCCCTAGGAATATTTGGGGCAGGGGTGGGGAGAGGAATCAGGAAAACAAAGGGGGCAGAATGGGGGCGCATGGAGCCCCTGGTTAGCACAGCCAACACTTCACCCCCTTCTCCCTGTAACCCTCTGTAGACTATAGGCCAAGGAATAGGCTGATGGCCAAAGTTTGCACCTTACAGCTTAACACCCTGGTTCCCTCCCCCCCCCCCCTCCGGTGGCATTTAAAATGCTGGTGGCATGAGAACAAGGGAAGACCAAAGAAAGGAGAACAGGAAGGGAGAATGGGGAATCCTGGAATGGGGAAGGGGTGAATGGGGGTGCACAGAATCGCTGGCCCGGGGCAGACACCAAGCCCCTGGAGCGAGGGGAGGGGCTGAGATGGTCGCAGGGAGTCTGTGATAGAGGGGATGGGAGGGTGGGGCCAGGCAGCTCATCTTGGGGGGGGGGGGTTAGGGATGCAAGGAAACCCTGGTGCCTGCAGTGAGCTTGGCCTATATAGAAGCAACCAAACATGTGACCCCCCTCCCCAGTCAGAGCAAGGCGGGCTAGGAATCAGGCCTCTGTTCCCAGTGCTGGGAGGGGAGTGAGGGCTAGTTGTTAGAGCAGGAGCCCAGGACTTGTGGGTCTACTCCCAGCTTCGGTGCTACGTGACCATCAAGCTACCTCCCTGCTCGGTGCCTCAGTTTCCCCTCTAGTACAGCACTGAAACAGCCCCACGTCCGGTGGGCATTTCCCGGTAACTACCAGGGTAGAACATGGCCCCTCCTGCTCTGAAGCCCAGCCCTGGGATGGGCCACAGCCCGGACCTGGGGGGCTGCTGTGCTCCCTTAGCTCTCCTACCAGGTCTGCCTCAGTGCAAGGCCAGCAACAAGCAGCAAAGCCCTCCTGG
Source organism: Pelodiscus sinensis (assembly GCF_052426305.1). Lineage (NCBI taxonomy): Eukaryota > Metazoa > Chordata > Testudines > Trionychidae > Pelodiscus > Pelodiscus sinensis. Next base: position 3,591,180 of record NC_143082.1, read on the forward strand.
CACGGTGCTCGCTCAGCCATGAGCACATGGAGCCCCACGCCCAGCCAAACGGCCTGTCTGCTCCCTGAGCCGCTCGCGAATGGGGCAGAGCGCGGCCCCTCAGCCCCCCGCCGTGCGGGCTCTAGTTCCCCTCTGCAGTCGGAGCGGAGAGCCCCCACGCTCTCCAGCCAAGTCACGCTGGCTTAGGTGGGACACCAGACCCGTTGATGCGTGGCACACGGACGGGGTTCCAGTGCGTGCGAGGGGGCTGCGCCCTCTGCTCGCTGCTCTCACCTGCCCCCTCTCGCTGGCCGCTTTCGCTTCGCCGAGAGCGCCTGGGGGCGGGATGACAGGATGACGTCATTCTGTCGTCCGCCAGGAAAAACTTGTTTATACACAGAGAGATCAGGAGTAGATTCTAAGTCCCTTCCGGTCTCCCCCATTCAGAGTCTTTTTCTTCCTGATCATCTTCCAGGTGTTGAGCTGGGGAGGGGGGGGGAGAAGCCAAGTGACGATGTCACTGCTCCTCTTTTATACTTTCTTCCCGTGGCTAGAAAGTTCCTAAGTCAGACAGCCCCCATGGGCTAGGCAGGCCCCTCTGGCCGGGCAGCCCCCGTGGGTGCAGAATCCCTTGTAGTGGGTTCGTTTGGATGGGCCACCCACCGCCGGCCTGTCTGGTCGGCGATTGCTGCATCTTCGTTGCGACGGAGAGGCCGGCTGCGGGCATCTCCCCCGTATTTAGCCGCACGCTGAGCTGCGTGTCGTAACTTCCCCTACAATCCCAGCCCAGGCAGGCCCACAGCGCATTCAGGTTCCGCAGAGCAAGCCTTTTACAAGGCTCCCGCCCCAGGTCACAGCACACAGCTTCATGCGGGGCTTCCAGGGTGCCATCCCCCACCAAGCTAAAGGAGACTCTCCCTTAGGCGTAAGCTGTATAGGGTTGGGGACACAAAGACGTGAGGTTTTGGTTCCATCCACTAGAGGCCAGTCTCTCCCCAAGAGTCTAATGCCAGGGGATCCATACCGTATTGCTCCTAAATTCTGCCCCTTTTTTGGCTGGGATTGCATTTGGGGTAGGGGCGGGGGGCTTGGAGAAGGCTCTGTCCCCTTTTACTCCTTCACCCGCTGGAGCAGAAAATATCCCCCTTGGCTGGGACGGTAGCGGCTCTTGCCTCCCCCCTCCCACCCCCCCGGCTTTTCAAACCCAGCCAAGTCTCCCAGGCTTAGAGCCAAGGTCTCACTTGGGTGGTTTAACCCTTCCCTGGCCGTTTGGCTGATTTGTCTCGCCTTTCTTTGGAGGTGAGAAGAAATAGATGGGCTCCTTGCCCAGGGGGTTCAAAGCTGCCTAAGAGGTTTAGGCACCTCAAATGTCATTGGACTGAGGCTCCTTGTGTCCATCTCACCCTTTGAAATGTCGGTGGCAGCTCCTTGCTGCTGAACCATGCTCTTTGGGGTCACCTGGGGCTGCAGGGGAAGTAGGGTCTAGTGATTAGAGCAGTGGAGAATGGGAGTTAGGCAGAAGCCCTGGGTTCTGTTCTTTGCACTGGGAAGGGAGTGGAGTCCAGTGGTTAGAGCAGGGGCTGGGAGCCAGGATTCCTGGGTTCACTCTCTGACTCCGGGAGGAGAGCAGGGTCCAGTAGTTAGAGCACGCCAGTTGGCTCTTTGTTCCCCTGGCACTGCGGTGTGAGGCAGCCCCCCATTCATATGATGAGCTTGCAAAGCAAAACTTCGGAAGGGGTGCGAGCCCTGAGCCTCCACCTTTGTGACCCAGGGAAGGTCACATGACTCAGTCACATGACTTGCTGCCCTGTACCCTAGACACACCCTCAGTGGGCATCCTCCTGGGTCAGGCAGGGGGTTAACATCCCCCCTGCCTCCCCACTTCTGCGCCGAGTAGAGATTATTGCTTCTAATAACCTGCCATTTGGGAAAGTTTGGAACAATAACGAGGCAGCGTAATGGGCTCCATGCCTCGTTCCCGGGCCAGCCAGGGGAAAAACCCGGTTTTAATTAAAGAAAGAATTGAGCGGGGAGCGAGAGAGGAGGCGCGGAAGGAGGTTGTGGGCTGACTGCAGGGAGACATGAGATGAACTCTGCTCTGTTGGGGTTCCCCTCTGCATGGGGAGGCCCCCCCGGGATGCTCGACAGCCCTGCTTCCCCCCACGCTGCCCCCAAAGCCCGCCCCCAGGACAGTCAGGGCGGGCAGGGCAGGTCCTATCCAAATCTGCTCCTCTGCCACAAACCTTCGCTCTCGACCCCGAGCCAAACCCTTCAGAGGTGTGGGCCTGTGCAGTTCCCTTCCTCCGTTACTAGGGCCCCTGCGCCTACAGCCCAGCAGCACCCCCTGTGCGTCCCACGGCCCCTGGGGAGCAGAGAACAGCCAGAGCGCATGCAGGGGTCACACCTCAGCCAGTATGCCCTTGTGTGCAGAGGCTATTTTCAGGGTGCCCTTCCCACATTTTGTAACCCTTTGCACTCCCTGCCGGGCCGTACACGTCACCGGGAATGGAGCCCTGCGTCTCCCTTTTGTCCGCACGATGGATAGGATGGAGGGCTTCCTAAAGTGCTAGAGAAGGGTGGGGCTGTAGGTATGGAGCTGGGCACCAGGACTCCTGGGTTTGGTTCCTTGCTCTGGGAGGGGGAGAGCCTAGCGCTTAGAAGGCCTCTGATTGGCTCTTGCATTGCTCAGTTTCCCCATCTGTACAATGGATTCAAGAGTTAACCCTCGGGCTGCTGACGCAGGGGCATGGGCAGCCAGGCAGGGCACCCCCAAGGGGATTGTCTCCTGCCCCAGCTGGGGCATGCAGTGTTCTGCAGCTGCTGCCAACCTCTCCCTCCCAGCCCTGCACTGCAGGGAAAGCCTTAAACCCACCCAAAAGTGGAAACACACTTTTCTTCCCAGCATCTCCCCCCTCCCAGGCCCCGGTGCTGCATTTCGGCCAAGACGCCTTCCAAAAAAACTCCACTGCAGCTACAGCCGGGCCAGCTCCCGCTGCGAAAACCTGCGTGAACTCAAGCCTCCTCCACAGAGCTTTTGCTGTGGGTCGTCTTCCCGCCCTCGGGGTTATTTTAGGGGTGAATCTGCTCAGCTTGGCTGACCTTTGACCTCCCCCAGCCTTGCCTGAGGTGATATTTACGAGAGCTCTCCGTGTCTTTTAATGGAGGCTGAAGGAAGCTGGTTGTGGCTTTCCATCCCAGAGCCCAAATCCAATCCCCGCCATTCCAAAAGCTCTCTCCTCTCCCTGCTCATATCACACTCCATAAATCTCAGCCAGTGGCTTGCCCCCCTCCCCCGACACTCCGATCGCGCTGTATTTCCCCCCGCCGCTGCCATTTTTTCCCTCTCAACCTTTCTCTCTCTTTGTTCTTAAGTTTTGCCAATTTTTTTTTAAAGGCACATTTTTGCAAATTGCTTCCAAAAGTCTGCAGTTGTAGAAAACACACCCCGGGCTGGGGTTTATTTTTGATTCAGGGTTCATTTTATATCCTCTATATAATATATATTGGAACACAGCAAATGGCTAAGATGTAACGTTTTTCTTGGCTAACGTCTGGACTGGAACTTCGATGGGTTTTAGAGTTTCTTCAAAGTTTTTTTAAAGAGATAGAATGCAGCTCGGCCCCAGCAGTGTTCACAGTCGGATCAGAACTTCCCCCAGGCTTTCGATCCCGTGGTCTCATGTGGGTCCACTACGGAGTTGTTAGGCAGCCGCATGATTCAGAACTGGGTCGTAACTTTCCTGGGGACGTTGGGAGCCTGCTTTTGGATTTGGGCCAGTTCCCCTTCTCTTTTCTCCTGTGTGGATTTCCTCCTTCGTCTGGTTCCCTGTCCTCACCCTGGTACTTTTTGCTCTTGTCCCATAATGCTCCAGGACCAGATCCCTGTTCTGTGACTCTGAGCCCCGCCCTGTCTGTCAGCCCCATTTCACTTGGGTGTTACAGCCTGGTGAGCCGGCCCCAGTAGAGCAAGGGGGAAGGATAGGAAGAGTGGTTCTAATGATCCATTTGTTTGGCCTAGTAGTGTGGGTGATAGAGCCAGGAGACCCTGGCTTCTATTCCTGACTCTGTACTGGACTGCTGGGGGACTTCAGGCAAGTCATGGCACTGCTCTGTGCCTCCGTTTCCCCTCCCAGTCTTTGTTTTGCCCAGCGATGAGCAACCTAGGTTAATAAGCGGGCCACATGAGTGGCCCTTCTCCATCTCAGTGCCGCAAGATTGTTGTAATCGGGATGGTCTCCCGGGCTTGGGCCGGGCTGGGCCGACTGACCCGTGGCAAGACCACAGATGGGCCGCAGGTTGCCCATCACTGGCTTAGGCGAGGAGCCGTTGGGAGAATGGCTGTGCAGACCCACACACCTGGCACGATGGGGTCTATGCAGCAGCCATCCTAGTGAGCGGAGTGCAGGGGATCACTAGGGGGCGCTTAGTGCCCCAGAATGGCACGAAGGGGTGGAAGGAGAGGAGCAGGGGCCCTGAAGAGGGCGCTCTTCCCTCTGGCAGTCAGTGCTGCTCCCAATGCCCCGCTGTGGCGCTAGGGGGCGCTGTGCCACAGGGAGCGGGGTGGGGAGCTCAGTAGGAAGAGCTGTCTCCTCTCAGTCTGAGCGAACCCAAACTCAGCGCTAGGGGGCGCCGTGCTGCCGGTGAGAAAAGTCTTGGGGGGAGGGGGCTTCAAGCGCCTGGCGTGGCAACAGCCCCGGTGTTTTGACCATCTGTTGATTTTGCCAACTGTCCTGTTCCAGATGCATGCCATCCCCTTCTGCACCTTGCATCCTGAATTGCTTCTGGGTGTTGTTCCATGCTGTTGTGTTCCGGCCTAGAGGTGGCTGCATTTTGGAGTGGCATGAAGCAATAGGAATCTAGCTGTCGGATCCATTCTTCAGGAGGGAAACCTGAGGGAGAAGCCACTGGGGTATATTTTGTGCTATAGGCTAGGATAAGAATAGAAGTTGTCAGGGCTCGGCAAATCCGCTTATCTACTTGCCCGTGGCAAGTAGATTTCAGCCAGTTGCACCCTGTTCACCGACGGTTTGCGCATATGCAGTGCGGGGCTGGTGAGTGGTTTTCACTGCGATCGTCGAGCCCTGGAAGTAGTTGTTTATTACAGTCTCAATCAAACAAAGAAAGGTGTGGGGGTGGAGGGAGAGGCCGAAGCACAGAGATGAAATGACTTGACCAGGGTCGCCCAAGAGGCCAGTGGCAGAGCTGGGAGTAAAACCCAGGTGTCCCGATTCCCAGCCTGTTGTCTGATCTCTGTAAGCCTATGATCTAACCAAAGGCTGCGATGAGAGCGACGCCGACTGAGGAAAGCTTTGAATTGATCGTCCGTGGCTCATCCTGGTGTTTCGCTTTCAGCGAGTGGGCTTGGGAACAGGAAGGCGAGGGAGAGAGACGGTTGGTGCTTTGTGCAGCAAGCCCCCCTCCACTGCTCTTCACGCATCTAATTGCCTTTGCAGATCCTGAGTGGACAGCATCCAACATGCCCTGAAACGGTTGTCAGCTGCAGAGGAGGCTGCAGGGAGGGGGGATGAGTGTCTGTGTGGGGGTGTGATGAAGAGGACTTTTCAGCTCCCCCACCCCATGCAAATGCTGCCGCTCGCTTCCCTCGGAGGCCCGCGTGGCTGGTTGTGTAGTCGTGTGTGTGGTTTTGAATTCATTTCCCAAAGAAGATGTAGCATCTTCATACAGCACTTGACTCCTACATCTGTGTTCGCAATATGGCGTCCTGGCACATCTGCTGGCTCTGAGACTTGTAGTGCAAATACAGCCGGCTCTGACCATCTGGAGAGAGGGGCTGTGTGTTTTTTTTCCCAACCTCCTCTTCTTGTGCACTGGGTCTCGGAGAGAAAAGGCAGATCCATCTCTGGGATAACTGGAGGCATATGGACGTTACTTAAGACTCGCTCCCAGCGCTGGCAGTTTTCTGCTGCCACTGAGCAGAATGCGTTCAGCAGGTTGACGTGTTGTAACTAGCGGCCTCCATGCAGAAACGCACCACGCACACGCCGGAGGGCTGCATACGCATACGTGTACATGTGCACATGCAAACCATCCAAGTGCTACACTTCTCCACGCGTGTACAACACATGTACCCCCAGAAGCACATACGTGTACGTGCACACAGTACACCCACTTACGCAGTATAGCAGCATCTGTGTACACCCACACTCCATATGTAAACACACGCCCCACACACATCACAGCCACATACACCCCCATGTACGTGCATGTGCCCCCAGCCATACACCAAACGTATTCATACATGCACTCACCACACAGATACATATATACAATCACCTACCTATATACACACACGTGCAAACACCATTCACATACATGTTTACAAACACATGTACATGCATATACACACATAGGCACACACCATTTACATCCATGTATACAAACACATAGATACATCAAACCTATGCACACACACACAGGTATACAAACGCATACATTTATATACACACACACCATACACATACATGTATATCAAACACATATGCACACACATACACACCACACACATATAGCACCCCACTCTGCTGCTGCATACACACACACATAGAGAGTGATACATACGCTACATCCACATATATGGGTATGCCGTCTACACACACGTACATGTGCCACGTCTGTGTGCCAGTAACAGACCCCAGGACTTGGTGGTAGCTGGTGGACAAAGGGGGAGCTGAGTTGATGCTCAGTTTCTTTGAAATATCTGGTGAGCCCAGTGGAATGGTGTTAGCTGGATGGATCAACCTATCCCTAAATACCCTGTCTGTCTCTCCCCATATACCCCTATTACCATCCATCCATCCCCATCCCCATCCCCATCCCCATCCCCATCCCCATCCCCATCTATCTTCTAGAGCATTTATCATCAAGCAAAACTTAACTCTCAAATGCTTAGGGGAGGCTAAAAGTAGCTTGAAAATGTAGCCAATATTCGTTACCAATTTCTTTTAGCTTTGCATTACATTACTGGAGGGTGACTCAGCAGGGGGCGCCCTCCCCATAGTCAGCGCCAACCCAGGGTGGCACTAGGGGGCGCTGTGCAACAGGAGGCAGGTGGCTGATGCAGCAGGGGGGCCCTCCCCTCAGTCAGCGCCACCCCCAGGGTGGCTCTAGGGGGCGCTGTGCGGTAGGAGGCAGGTGGCTGACGCAGCAGGGGGCGCCCTCCCATCAGTCAGCACTGCCCCAGGTTGGCACTAGGGGGTGCTGTGCAGCAGGACTTGCCATTGCTCAGACAAGATGATACCAGATGAGTTTGCAGATGATACCAAACTGGGTGGGGTTGCAACTTCTTTGGAGGATAGGGACATAATTCAAAATGACCTTAGCAAGTTAGAGAAATGGTCAGAGGTAAACAGGATGAAGTTTAATAAAGAGAAATGCAAAGTGCTCCACTTAGGAAGGAACAATCAGTTCCATACATACAAGATGGGAAGCGACTGTCTAGGAAGGAGCATGGCGGAAAGGGATCTAGGGGTCATAGTGGACCACAAGTTGAATATGAGTCAACAGTGTGATGCTGTTGCAAAAAAAGCAAATATGATTCTAGGTTGTATCAACAGGTGTGTTGTAAGCAAAACTCGTGAAGTCATTCTGCCGCTCTACTCTGCACTAGTTAGGCCTCAGCTGGAGTACTGTGTCCAGTTCTGGGCGCCACATTTCAAGAAAGATGTGGAGAAATTGGAAAGGGTGCAGAGAAGAGCGACAAGAATGATTAAAGGTCTAGAGAACATGACCTATGAAGCCAGGCTTCATGAACTGGGCTTGTTTAGTTTGGAAAAAAGAAGATTAAGGGGGGACATGATAGCAGTTTTCAAATATCTAAAAGGGTGTCACAAGGAGGAAGGATAAAATTTGTTCCTCTTGGTTTCTGAGGACAGGACAAGGAGTAATGGGCTTAAAGTGCAGCAGGGGAGGTTTAGATTGGACATTAGGAAAAAATTCCTAACTGTCAGGGTGGTCAAATATTGGAATAAATTGCCAAGGGAGGTGGTGGAATCTCCCTCTCTGGAGATATTTAAGAACAGGATAGATAGACATCTGTCAGGGATGGTGTAGATGGAGCTTGGTCCTGCCTTGAGGGCGGGGGGCTGGACTTGATGACCTCTCGAGGTCCCTTCCAGTCCTATTATTCTATGATTCTATGATTCTAAGATGGAAATCCCAGACCCTATCTGGCAGTAGCCTTCTGGCACTTACAGCAAGAAGAGGCGTGTGACTCCTGACATCCCGGCCAACTCCCCAGCTCCGTAATGACAGGCCTTCCCCTGCCTGCAGGCTGTTTCAGTTGAGTGCAGGACTCCGCTGCCCACTGTTGCTGTGTGCGGCCAGCCGGCTTGCCCCAGCAGTGGCTGCATTTCAGCACAGACAGATTGTGGCTAGCAGAGACAGATTAGGCCAGTGGTTCTCAGCTACTTGCCATTGTGGGCTCTTCTGTCTTATGGGGATGGCACCCATGTGTAGCGATCCCATCAGTGTGGCGGTGAGATGTCACACAGATTGCAGTGGGGTGCTGATTGGGCCCCAGGTGGAGAACCACTGGATTAGGGTGAGGCAGGTATGGCTCTTAGTGCGGCTTGAGCTGCTCTTTAAGTGGGGCTAGTCGTCTCTTTCGAGAGGCAGCGTGGCCCAGTGGGTAGAGCACTAGACTGGGACCTGGATTCTATGCCTGAGTCATTTCTCCTTTCTGTGCCTCAGTTTCAGGGCATTATTTGTTAGGTGTATTATGGTAGCCCCAGGAGCCCAAACCATGGACTAGGACCCCGCTCTGCTGGGCATTGAATAGCCCGAGAATCAAGAGACAGCCTTTGAAGACCTGAGAATTGTGCGTCATTGCTGGGATGAAGGAAAGGAGAGGAAGGGGGAAAGCCCGCGTTTCCTGCCTCAGTTTCTCTGTTTTTCCCAGCATTTAGTGGTTGCTTTTTAAACTGGGTAGAGGCACCTTGTGAGCTTCCAGCCAAGGTATTTCCCCTCAAGGGAACCAGTTGGCCAAGATGAACAGGAAACAGGAAGGTCTCCATGCTCTCATTTGAACATGACTAGGCCTCATTGAAATGAGAACTGGTGACTATGCTGGGAGTCATCAGGGAAGTTTGCCACTGGGTTGGAGGAGGGGATCTGGAGCACATTTGGTTCTGCTCCCGATTCTGTGGGAGAGTGAGGTCTCATGAGGACTCCAGGGTTGTGTTCCCAGCTCTGGGCAGGCTGTGGTGGCTAATGGTTAGAGAGTGTGTCTTTGAGGTTCTATATTGCTTGATGATGAGCAAGTTTTGAGAGACCCACCATGGAAGGGGCTGGCGCAGACAGGAGACCAGGGAGGTTTGTGAAGGAAGAAAGAGGCAGTTTCTCGACCCAGAGATTTCGAGCTCTTTGTGCTGCCGCAGGGCCAGGGATTTCCTTTGCAGCCTGGGCCTCTGGCTGAAGACCCACCGGGCTTGGTGGACAACTTGAGGGAAGAGAGCAGGAGGCGCGCCGGCCTCACCCGCGTGCGCGCGCACACATGGAGGGAGACGGCTCAGCGAGCAGCCACAGATCAGAGGGAGAAAGGGAGGGGTAGGAATGGGGGTGGGGAAGCTTGAAGCAGATGGTCACTTTGGCAGGGCTCCGAATAAAGAATCTGTTCCATACATCGCGCACAGCAGTCTCGGGGCCCGGCTGCTGCCAGGAAAAACAGAATTACCTCTCTGATTACAGCGAGCGAGAGCGAGCACTCTTCCTGTTACGCTGGGCTTTGTGAGCCAGCCAGGCCAAAGAAGGGCCATTTTAAAAAAAACCAAATGGAGCAAGAACTGCTGTAAAGATCATACATGTCCCTTCACCTAGGCCTGCCATGCCTTTTGTGCTGGCTGCGGTAAGCAGCTCCCGACACCGAAATGGCCTCATGCATGCAAAAGCAAAGTGTATGGGAAATTCCACCCTGGAGCTCTGTTGTGATGGCAGATGCCATCAGGTGGCGCTGTTGCGTAGTCTTTTTTTTTTTTTGGCAGTGTGCGAGCAAATGTTTAACCTTGGGAGAAATGCTGCATGGTGCTGGTAGCCTGAGGTTAGGCAAGCGAGACTTGCTGGTCAAGGTAGGTTCTAGGGCTAGGGGCCGTGTGTGGAGCTGCTCGGAAGCTGGTCATCAACATATTTTGTCAAAAAGAAGGTTTGGTCAAAGTCATGTTGTTTTGAAAAAAACATGTCAAAGGCAAAGACCGTGGCTACATCTCCATTGGCATGATCTTGCACAAATACTCTTTAATGCAAGAGTTCTTGCGTTAAAGTATTTGCGCAAGAGAGCGTCTACACCGGCATGTGCTTTTGTGCAAGAGCATCCGTGCCAGTGTAGACGCTCTCTTGCTCAAGAAAGCTCCAATGGCCATTTTAGCCATCGGGCTTTCTTGCACAAGAAATTCATGTTACCTGTCTACACTGGCCTCTTGCGCAAGAACAGTTGTACAAGAGGGCTTATTCCTGAGCGAGAGCATCAGAGTTCTTGTGCAAGAAGCCCTGATTTCACACATAGAACGTCAGTGTTCTTACGCAAGAACTCCCCGCCAGTGTAGACAGGCAGCATGTTTTTGCACAAAAGTAGCTGCTTTTGGGCAAAATCATGCCAATGTAGACACAGCCCATGTGTTTTGGGAGAACTCCCCTGAAACAAAGTATTTAGGGCCAGCCCCCTGTGGCCACCCTAGTTACAAGGTCGGCCCAGCTGAGCAGGGTCAGCTGATGTCCTCACAACGCGCATGTGGCAGCTGTAGAGGGGGTGGATGTGGGTGGCGATTAGGTGGGATGCAGAGTTTGAGCAGATGCTGTGATGTAGTGGGGGTACCTGGCTGGTTTCTATGCTGCTGGCTCTGGGGTAACCCCCACTGGCTGTCGTGGGGACCACGACCCAGCAAAACAGGATGAGTCACTATGCAAACCAGTGACCAGACACCCCCCATGGAGAGGAACAAAGGAAGGTGGATGCTGCCCTGGCTGGGGGGCAGGGCTGGAAGTTAGTTAGTTGGTTGCTGGCTGTCTGAGAGCATGGAGGAGAGCCTAGGGGAAGGGGCTGGAGTTTAGGGGCCCAGTCTCCCCCGTCTCAAGAGGGCCTGAGGCATCCTAGCCCAGCTCTGTGACCAGATTACATCTGTGCTGTGCTGTATCCTGGAGAGGCAATAAACTTCCTCTATTCCACCGGCTGGTGGAGTCTGTTTGTGCCATTTCGGGGTGCAGGAGACGGGGGACCCCAACGCGCCGTCACAGATGCCACCAGAGAAACCTGAGAGGTGGGCAGGTGAAACTCCAGGTTAGGCCTCTCCCTCCATGCTGCGATTTCAAGTACATCAGAGATGTCTCTCCAGGCTCGTGCCTAAACAAACAAGAGACTTAATGTTGTGTGTGAAGGAGCAATTGCAGGGTTGTTTCAGGTGGAAAGCAACAGCAACGTTTGCTTGATAAAAATGGTAGTTTGAGTGAACAGCGCTGGGAGCGCAGGAATTCAGCCTCTCGGGGAGGTGGGGCTGTGCCTGTCTTGGGTGTGGGGTGAAAGAAGGGAACCCTGAAATGTCAGGCCTCAGGGAGGAGGTGGGCCCACTGTGGAACTGGGAGAGAAGAGGTGTTGCGTGGAAGCTTCCCCAAGCAGGTGAGTTGTGGCTGGACATGAGTTTTTTGGTGAGTTCTTGAAGAACTAAGGGGGAAAACTGAGACAAGGGCTGCTTGCTGGGCCACCCTGAGGCCAGAAGGGGGTGTGCAGGAGACGGCTTGCCTTATGTCAGATCTGGGATGGAATGGGGCCAACTTCAAGCCCCCCATCTCCGGTCACTTCCTGCCCAATGGAACACCACTTCCTGCCCAGCATTAGCAGCCTGCGCTCCAGCCCCAGCGCCTGCAGAGCCGCCCACCTGAGCCCTGCTTCAGGGGCAGATGATCTGCAGCACCCAGACATCTGCTACCTGGTCCTAGTGCCCTCCCTATCCCACCTCTTCTGTCCTAGCCCCTCGCTTGAGGTCTGCACCCTGTCACGCCACATGCGCTCTGCTTGCGTGTTCTCTGCCCCTGCCCCACCGCTGGCATCTCTCTTGTGCGTAAGCCAAGCAGGGCAGGGTCTGTGCAGCGCCTGGCTCAGGAGGGTCCTAATCTTGGCTTGAGGCAGGATGGCCTAATGGGTAGAGTGCTGGCTTGGGTCTCTGAAAACCAGGATTTTGTTCCTAGCTCTGCTGCTGGGTGGCCTGGGTTGACTCACAGAGAGATGAAATGCCTCGGTTTCCCCAGCTGCAGTGGAGTTAATGACACGTCAAATGCTTTGAGATCTCTTGATTAAAATTGTGTTGCCACAGGAACATATCTAATAAATAAGACATTTTTAATGTAAATCATCGTCTAACAATATCCAGCTGGTTATTATGCAAGCCGGAAGAATGCGGAAACCATAGGAGAAGAGGTTCCCCCCATCCCCCACATTTTCCCCCTTATAATAAAACATGGGAAATTCCATCAAAAACTAGCGAAAAATACCACCTTAACTCTGCCCCTTTTGTGCCTATGAATTCTTTCCTTACAGTCTTGAATTACACTGGCAAGATCATATCAGGCCATCTCTTTCTGCAGTCTTAGGCGCGTACATGTAGCGTCTTGCAGGCCTTTCTCTCATGCTTGCCTACAAAAGCTTGCCGTACCGTTTATAAATAAACACCCCCCTAGACTACGAGACTCAACATGTGCATCAAAGGTTGTCAGAGGAATTGTGTGGTGCCGCCTGGCAAGAATTGAGGAAAAGTGTGTTGTGTAATTAAAAATGGTGCCATCTTTGCAGGGCAAGTGTGTGCGAGGCTCCTGAGGGACCGAGGGGAGAGGGGACCCCTTACGGAGCTGTCAGCAGCTCCCTAGTGCCACGCTGGGGCGTCCGAGTCAGCGCCGACTGTGGGAGGAGAGCGCCAGCTACAGTGGGGGCTCTCCCTGCAGTGCAGGCCCCCCCCCCCGCCGCACCTTGCTGAGACACGGCTGGGCCTGCCTGGATAGGTGGTGGACGGGGAGTTACTGGGGTCGGGGGGAGCCATTTTTGTGGCCAGTTGAGGGTGGGGCTGCAGCTGGGCCCTCGGGGTGGCAGGACCAGCCCACCCGGGGGATGGGGGCACAGCACAGGGTGGTGTGGCCAGGCTAGGTCCCTGCGTTTCCCACGGCGCCCGGTGCAGCAGGGCACAGCGGGCAGGCCCGGTGCTACAGGCTCTCTGAAGCTAGGGCCATCCCAGCAGGAAGAGCAAGAGGCTGGGATCGCAGGTGTCTGGCCCAGGGCCGAGCCCTGGCTGGGCGGGAGGTGCCCCTTAGGGCCTGGCCTACCACAAGCCAAGCAGGTAACTTGCCAGCTGACGCTGTAGGTGCTCTCCACTTCCAGCCTGATTAGCGAGGCTTCAGGAGCGCCAGCCCAGGGCCGGTGGCATCAGCAAGACTGGAGCTGCCCATCCCTTGGCTGGGAGACTGGCACAGAGCCGGGGGAGGAGGGCAGGGGACGGTCTCTGGGCAGGCAGGGCTGACCCCAGGGAAGGGTTAGGGGTCGCTGTGGTGCTGGGAGCAGGATGGGGACTCGGGGGGGGTGCTGTGTGGCAAGGAGTAGGGCAGGGGCTCAGGGGGAGCGCTGTGTAGTGGGGGCAGGGCGAGGGCTCAGTGGGGGGCGCTGTATGGCGGAGGCAGGGCGAAGGCTCAGTGGGGGGCGCTGTGTAGTGGGGGCAGGGCGAGGGCTCAGTGGGGGGCGCTGTATGGCGGGGGCAGGGTGGGTGCTCAGTGGGGGGCGCTGTGTGGTGGGGGCAGGGCGAAGGCTCAGTGGGGGGCGCTGTGGGGCGGGGGCAGGGCGAGGGCTCAGTGGGGGGCGCTGTGTGGTGGGGGCAGGGCGAGGGCTCAGTGGGGGGCGCTGTGTGGTGGGGGCAGGGCGAAGGCTCAGTGGGGGGCGCTGTGTGGCGGGGGCAGGGCGAGGGCTCAGTGGGGGGCGCTGTGTAGCAGGGGGCAGGGGGGGCGAGGGCTCAGTGGGGGGCGCTGTGTGTGCGGGGGCAGGGCGAGGGCTCAGTGGGGGGCGCTGTGTGGGGGGCGGGGGGGCAGGGGGGGCGAGGGCTCAGTGGGGGGCGCTGTGTGTGCGGGGGCAGGGCGAGGGCTCAGTGGGGGGCGCTGTGTGGCGGGGGCAGGGCGAGGGCTCAGTGGGGGCGCTGTGTGGTGGGGGCAGGGCGAAGGCTCAGTGGGGGGCGCAGTGTGGCGGGGGCAGGGCGAGGGCTCAGTGGGGGGCGCTGTGTGGCGGGGGCAGGGCGAGGGCTCAGTGGGGGGCGCTGTGTGGCGGGGGCAGGGCGAGGGCTCAGTGGGGGGCGCTGTGTGGCGGGGGCAGGGCGGGGATTTGGGGGGCGCTGTGTGTCTGGGGGCAGGGCGGGGATTTGGGGGGGCGCTGTGTGTCTGGGGGCAGGGCGGCGGTTTGGGGGGCGCTGTGTGTCGGGGGCAGGGCGGGGATTTGGGGGGCGCTGTGTGTCGGGGGGGAGGGCGGAGGTTCGGGGGGGCGCTGTGTGTCGGGGGGAGGGCGGAGGTTCGGGGGGCGCTGTGTGTCGGGGGGGAGGGCGGAGGTTCGGGGGGGCGCTGTGTGTCGGGGGGCAGGGCGAGGTTCGGGGGGCGCTGTGTGTCGGGGGGGAGGGCGGAGGTTCGGGGGGCGCTGTGTGTCGGGGGGCAGGGCGAGGTTCGGGGGGGCGCTGTGTGTCGGGGGGGAGGGCGGAGGTTCGGGGGGCGCTGTGTGTCGGGGGGCAGGGCGAGGTTCGGGGGGGCGCTGTGTGTCGGGGGGCAGGGCGAGGTTCGGGGGGGCGCTGTGTGTCGGGGGGAGGGCGGAGGTTCGGGGGGGCGCTGTGTGTCGGGGGCAGGGCGAGGTTCGGGTGGGCGCTGTGTGTCGGGGGGCAGGGCGAGGTTCGGGGGGGCGCTGTGTGTCGGGGGGAGGGCGGAGGTTCGGGGGGCGCTGTGTGTCGGGGGGAGGGCGGAGGTTCGGGGGGCGCTGTGTGTCGGGGGGGGAGGGCGGAGGTTCGGGGGGGCGCTGTGTGTCGGGGGCAGGGCGAGGTTCGGGTGGGCGCTGTGTGTCGGGGGGCAGGGCGAGGTTCGGGGGGGCGCTGTGTGTCGGGGGCAGGGGGGCGGGGGGGCTGTGTGTCGGGGGGAGGGCGGAGGTTCGGGGGGGCGCTGTGTGTCAGGGGCAGGGCGGAGGTTCGGGGGGCGCTGTGTGTCGGGGGGAGGGCGGAGGTTCGGGGGGCGCTGTGTGTCGGGGGGCAGGGCGAGGTT